>NC_056743.1:707423237-707505737 GCF_019279795.1 Protopterus annectens
TATATATATATTTATATATTTCATATATATATATATATATATATATATATATATATATATATATATATATATATATGCGTGTGTGTGTGTGTGTGTGTGTGTGTGTGTGTGTCTGTGTGTGTGTGTGTGTGTGTGTGTGCATATGTGTGTGTGTATATATACTGTTATGCAATGCAGTACAGGTCTTAAAGTGCATTTCTTGTTTTCCCCTCACAGGTGGCGAGGTGGGTCAGAGTCCCTCCTGCATGCAATCTGATGTTGTTGGTTGGTGTCCATACAGACACCAAAAATAATGATAGGACTGTTGAGGCACAGGCAGGGTTGTCAGAGGCTGAAACTGCATCATCATTTGATATCTCCCTGTTATCCACCCCAACCCTGCACACAGTCACAGTGCCTATAGATACCCCATCACCAGTGGCCATAGCAGAGAGACAGTTGGCAGTTGGTGGCAGTGCACAGGAGAGTGTAGTATCTATGCCTGTTGTGTCTGGACATGGAAGGCATAGCCAGATGTCCGGCAGGGCACCACATAGGCAGATGTACCAGGGTGCTTCTGGGAGGGCTGCTGGTTATCTTGCCCCTGGCAGAAGTGTCACAACTGGTACCACCAGATGCATGTTTCAGACTGTCATGGGGCTGCAGGCACATATGGAACTGTACACCAGACAGGGCCTGAAGCTGCAGAGGGCTGCTCTCTCATCAGTAAGTGACAACTTCCATGAACTTGCAGGTGCCCTCCTTGATTATACCAAGGTTATGGATAGATGGTTGGGTGAGATGGTGGGCCTCATTGACCGTGTAATGTTCGTGCTAGAACATGTGGTGGGAGTGGGGTATAGGCTGCGTGGACATAGGCCAGCAACACCAACAGCTGGTGGTGGACGTGGACATGCAAGGACACCAAGCAGCTCCCGTAGTGGCAGTACCAGCCCCAGCTCTGCAGGGGGGGGTGCTGTCCACACCACACCACATCAGGCCACGTGTACATGGCCCTGGCCAGTCCCAGGAGGGACCTGGTTCCAGCAGACATATGTCATCATCAGGGGAGAGTAGCACATCGAGGCCTGTACCTGGACATGCCCATGGAACCCCTGGCAGGCACAGTCCACGTGTCCATGGCCAGAGGCAGTGAACTGCACACCCTGCCAGGTATGGTCTGCAGCTGTCCAAGAAACACCTGTATAGGGCAAACACATTGCAGAACTACGTGCATGCATACCCACACACTATACAAACACAACTAGGGCAACCCCATACCTACACACACCACATCACCATGCCCATATCATCAAATTGCCCCCTCACCCAAACACATGGTGTCAAATGTATGGCCCACCCTCGGTTTCTGGCAAACCAACAACACACCCTGTGCATATGATGATACCTGTGCCACATCCCTGTCATCCATAACATCAATGCAGGGACAGGCTAATATGGTTATGATACACATGGTGACTGTACTACAGTGTACCGATATACTGCTGTGTAACATGTTGTCAGCAGTAATGTTTAATGCTTACATGTCAGGTAGTGTAGCTGTCCAGCCATGATGCATTATAGCTGTTAGTAACACTGAGTGATTGTGGTCTCCATAATGTTATCCATTTGTGTTGTAGGTGTACATGTGTCAGCAGGAGGACGGTCTGCAGTCATATTCCACAAGGGGTATGGCACTGTGGTGACACCATGGCTGTGACATATCCTGGATACAGTTGAACACATGTCACAGGTCTGTATAACAGTTACTGCCTGTGCCACATGGACATATGACCCTCCCTGGGACATGTATGATCAGCATCATGATGTAGATCCCTCCACATGCACATGCACTCTTACTTGGCAACACTGAGAGTAGACCCTTACCTAGGTATGTAGTGCTACTGATGTGTGCGGCTTTCATTGCACACACCACACAGTGTTTAGGATGAGGTGTGTTCCAGGTTACATGTTACATGCAGAACATCAACAGCTGTTCAAAGTTCATGCAGAACATCCCCAGGCATGTACAGTATGGTAATGGGGAATGTAATGGTTGTATATGGACAATACATAGTGTGACATATCACCATATACACATTAACAGACACATAACAGGCAGACACACATCCGAGATACCTGGGTCTATCAGTGCTAACTAATTTGTCAGTGTGTCCAATGTGCCACAGGTAGGCTGCACACAGCACATGCAAAACTGAGCTGGATTGTGTTATCAATTAACTGTATGGTTGATGGTGACAGTGGTGACCATACAGTAGTACATGGGACATGTACCGGGGGTACCATGGTGTAATGACAGTGTACACAGGACTCACACCCCATTGTGGATATTGTACACACTGGAACCCATGATAACACTCAGACATACCCACCACCACACATTGACCATGACTACAATACAACCCATTGCCCATCCCAATAGTGGTACTACAGGGATATATATCTAATGCACATGCCACAGGCATAGCAGGGTAATGCATTGTCATGCCTCACCTATGGGCAGCAACATCACTATCCATAATACTGTGTGGCGATGCATATTGTAATAGGAGTATGTGGCCTCGGAATGCTGTACCCTACAGATATACACACATGGACACATACACACACTTGCCAGACCTCAGTGGGTATCCCATGCCTATCAACCCATTTGTACAACAGTGTTGTGCTGATACTGCAAGGCTCAGGTAGTCATTAGGGAGAGGAGCATAACAAGGTACATGTAATGTCCGATACAGAAGCAGCCACATCTAACTATGGCAATGGATGTTGCGGTGGGTGTGAATGCCCTCATAGTATTTTCAACTACAGGTGTACTAACACACAGATGCTGATATCCTCAATAATGCACACATACACATCTGTCAGTACTATAATATAGTAATATGTATGCCATTACTATATGTTGGCAGCCCTCACTGACATGTGCTACACAGACAGTAGTCCACAGTTACTTTCCACATGCCAGATCATTATCCACTAGGGAATATATACTGTGATCCAGTTCACACACCAGGAACATGACAGTGAGGCCTCAGAGTCCATCTATGCATGCAGGGTTGCTTGTTGCCAGTACTACAATTAGCAATCTACCCTTGCCTGGGAAAGCACTGTCAACAGTAGAAACGACATGATACACTACATGCCAGTGTGACGGCATATAACCTGGGTTACTACCCTTGTATGTAATACATTCACATGGATAAGAGTGATGTACAGGTCTGATATACTTGAGTGTCCCAGACATGACACTCACACCCCTTGCTACTGTAATGATGGCACATAGATGCATGTTTTGTACATGGCATGACATTACATACACTTATTACAGATGTCATTACCCTGCTATGTTATCAGACTGGGATGTGAGCACTGGTTACCAGGGCTGAGCAATGCCTAGCAGGTGTCAGCATTGCTGCAATATAACAGCTAAGCAGATTTGCACACTGGTAAGCAAAGCCTACACGGTGTAAGCACTTGTACGTTTAACCGTGCCTTAGCACCGTTTAACTTCACTCAAACCCTGCACAAATGCGCTTAAAGCTGCTCAAAAGTGCCTTAACCACTCTGTATCCAGCAGCCCTTGTTCTGCCCTGCAACAAAATAAACAGCCCTTCAACCCAAGACCCTGCACACTAGAGTCTCAACAGTTAATTACTACACCATGACAGCTGTGAAGACAATTGTTGTTTTTTCAATATATCTGTCAGTACACATATTGAACAGTATTGAACAATTGCTGTGACTTCTACAATTGTGTAGTACTTGTTAGTGATATTACTGATGCATCAGCTATGTTGTTATATCTAAATATACACATATCAGATACATACGGTGTGATACATCTGGGAAGATATACACAACAGTAATGTTTGCACATGACACGGATATGGATATATGCATAAACATATGTAGATATATATGTCTACTTGTACATACACATATATATTCATATATATGTATTTATACACATCTATATAGTGCATCTATAAATAGCCATATATAGATCTCTCTGTATATATATATATATATATATATATATATATATATATATATATGTGTGTGTGTGTGTGTGTGTATGTGTGTGTGTGTACATTATATATGTACAGATATACCTATTTATGTTGCTATATATGTAGATATCTATAACTATATGTGCAGATATATCTAAACAGATATACCTATTTATGTTGATATATATGTAGATATCCATAACTATATGTGCATATATATCAATATATCTGTTTATGTGTAGACATATATAGCTGTGTACATGTATATATATATATATATATATATATATATATATATATATATATTTATATATACATATATGTATATATATATATATATATATATATATATGTATATATTTATATATATATATATATATCCATATAAGTATGTAGATGTGTATATGTCTATATATCTATATAGATATATGGATATCTATGGGGATGTCATGTATGTATTGCAGGTATTTATGTAGACTGTTGCTGCTGTAATAGGAGTTGTCTTAACAGATGTTGTGTGTGGGAGGTCACATCTGCTTTTGACATGTACACCACCAGTTACTGACAGACATCCTAAGGACATCATAGTACAGTACCACTGATAGCACAGTAATGATCCTGTGGACTACAGCAGAGATGTGACCAATATATGTGGACAGTCTGGCACTCTCTGGTCAGACCAGAGGAGTACATAGATCCCCTTTGTGCGAGACATGTGGACCAAGCCTGACAATGTGGATGTTAACAGCCATGTACATGGGTATATCATGTAAATACTGAACTACATATGCCCAAACAGTTTATGCATTCACACATGCCTGTCTGTCCTGACACATACTAAGTGGTGGTACAGAGGTCACATGGCCACTTACTACCCAGTAGTTAGTGACATACATCTGTACAGAATCCCACTGCTTTGTCAGAAATACACAACAGTTATGGTGGCATAGCAGCAGTACATCTTGTAAATATCTGGACTAACATCACACTGGGTAATTACACTAAGCTGCTAGGCATGTAACAAAGCACTATGCAAACTACAGGCAGACTGCCACAACACTGGACTACATTTTGTATGGGGGAATACACATGTACCTGCAAATACAGCAGGCTCTATAGGCATGTCACAGCACAGAGTAACAGACACCTGTGAGAAAGTGCATACCCACAACTAATGTGAACATATCCACAGCCACATATGGTACACAAGCTTAATATGACACTATATGGACTGTCTCATAAACACCATCCTCATATGTGCCAGTCACGCACTAACCTACATAAACTGGGTCATGACACAGTGTGGTCCAATGCCTGTCTGTGGTATGGGATAGGTGCGTGTTTGGCCCTACAAAAATGTGAGCCGATAGGTACCATACAGTGGAGCAACATGTAACATCAGATAGAACTGGACCAAGAACAATGACATCTACCACAGTCTGCACACAGGCCAAGGTACGTATTCACAATACACATACTGTCAACAATCACTATAAGTACACAGACCCCACTACTGTACACACAACCGCAGATTGCCCAGGTTATGTCCTCAGAAGTAACCCCTACTGTACATAACATGTCTAGCAGTCTGATATCTGACTGGCTTGTTATCAGGTATGATGTAAATAAATAATGGTGTACAGAACATATGCACCTCTTACTGCATGACATATGTACAAAGGTTGATGGATTTGTGGCTGGAGCCACAAACACTGGGCCAGTATTGGGATGTTGCTGTGATACCCTCATACACTTACTGTTGTAACAGGGTTTGTTGTGACATATGTCCTATGAGGGATATAAAGTCAGTAACTCTCACCATGTACTGACTGCAATCCTCAGACTATGCTTCTGCAGTTCTAAGATAGGTGATCTGTGAGTAACACAAGAAACATAAGACACCAAACACTGCCCAGTCTGCAGGTAACCCTACAGGTGGGAGTTTCCTCAAACCCATAACACTGTCATGACAGGTATTAAATCATGTAGACCAGCCATATCCACACACACCCTGTTAAACCAACATTACTCCAAATGCAGAAGAGCAACACTTACATTCTGTAGTCATGTCTGGCACATTCCCCTCCTGTTATTTGGCCTATCTCCACAGTGTATGTTGTTAGAGGTAAATCCCAATACCATCTGAGATGCTGTTTGCCAAACACTGACATGAGTTCCTGCTCATAGTGAATGAACAGGCCCAACACCCACATGATGTTCTTAGACATAGGAGTGTGTTTCCATGCAATTGGCTTTGGAAATGTTACCACATCTGTTCCACGTGCAATCAGCTAGTGGAGGACTGCAATTCATACAGTGGCCATCAGCTGATCATGAGCATCACTTACAAAACACAAGCTACTGCCTAAGCAAAGCAGGTGTACTTCTCCACATCCACCAGAGAGGGAGTGAGAGAGACAGAGACAAAGTAAGACAGGGAAGGGGTGGGCGAGTAAAACATAAGCATGTTTGTGTCACACACTTACCAGTACGAAATTTCAAACCCCTGTCTGACTATGTATTGCTATCACATGTCTATGCAGTTATTGCATGCACCACAGAGTTTACATATTGGGGAGCTATCCAAAGGTATATCTGATGGTGAGTGACTTCGGCAACAATGATATAGGAGGGATAAGGTAGGTGTAGCATACATGCCTGTCCACGTGAACAGGTGTCAACGTCGACACAGCCACACTCTCTCAGGGACTCCAACACATTAACACAGTTGGCAGGGTCAAGATTAAACCTCCTAACTAGCTAGTTTGCCACAATACAGTAATACACAGGTATCACATGCAAAACAGGGGTTATCAGGATAATATATGGACAAAGAGTACGTGAAGGTGTCTGACATCAGACAGCATGCTTCAGTAGGCCAATGGGAGGTGTAGTGAGTGTGCATGGGGTCGAAATCATTATACTCCATACACACAGACGCAGGTTGCCAGTACTGACATGCATGGGTGCATTGCTTCACAGGTGTGTAGTGGTTGACTGTGCCAGAAGGCTTTACAAGGTTAAGTAAAGGGTATACCTTGGCATCAGGCCACATGACAATGGTCTGCAGTGTGGCTCAGGGGTGTAGTGTATGGATTGGCCCACACCGGTGGGTATTGTATTCAACATTTAGTCATCTGGGTTACTATTGTGGGTGGCTGGTGCTGTGCAATGCTTGCCATGTATGTGTTCTATACACCATGACATGGATGGTATCTGGGATGTGCACACGTCCCACATGCATGTTCTTTGACATGTGGAAGTGTACATGGGGTGTCTGGGGCATGTTGTGTACACAGATTGTCATCAGATGTGCCATTCCTGGCCTCATGTGGTGGGAACTGGCAATGGACACCAGGTTGACCCTGCACCTACACTGACAGCATGATACAAGTATTCCTGGTGCCAGTGGCATCTGTCCATACAGGGCATGTGTTTAAGGCATGGTACATCCTTTGTGGGAACATTTGATGGCACTACAGTTGTTGTAGGTGCCCAGTGGGGAACATAGTGAAGGAGTACTGTCTGCAGTGATGTGCCTATTGTAGTGATGTGACAGAGTGCCATTCCCTCTGTAGTCTGCTGCAATCACACCATGTTTACTATCTGTGGGCAATATGCAGGGAACTACAGACAAAGTGGTTGTTGCCTAGCCGAGTGTGTTTGTGTATGAGGCATGGGTTGAGAGTGTTCTCTGTGTAATACAAGGGTTGCCTAAATTGTTCACCAAGCCTTGATGTCACATGTAGGGGTATGGATTGTCAACCCCAGCCTCTCTGCTGTTTGACATCTGTTATCCTTGTATGGTGGACATTGTGACATTTAATAGGCCCACCATATAAGAAATTTGCAAAATCCACACCACAATGACTCCAGTTGTCACATACTCACAGCCACCTCCACACAGGATACAAATGACAAACACACACCTAGTCTCACAGTTGCCATGTCTGAGATTGAAACTACTTAACTAGTACATCACACTACAACATTACATAGTTATAGCACATGCCACAGATATTACTGGGCTACTCTTTCCCCAAAGGCGTATTTCAAAGTGAATGACATCAGCAGGTTTGCCAAAGAAGGGCAATGGAGGTTGTAGTGAATGTGAATGTCATCAAAGGCATTGTTCCCTACACAGACAAACAAACACACCTGCCATGTTTGGGAATAGAACCCCTACCTAACTATTATATCACACTACAGCATTATGCAGTTATAGCATGCACCACTGAGATTACTGAGCTGCCCTTTCTCCAAAGGTGTATTTCAAAGTGAATGACATTAGCAGGTTTGCGAAAGAAGGGCAACAGACAAACAAATACACATCCACACTTGCCATGTCTGAGAATAGAACCCCTACAAAATTAGTATATCACGCTACAGCATTATGCTGTTATAGGACACACCACAGATATTACTGAGCTACTCTTTCCCCAAAGATGTATTTCAATGTGAATGACAGCAGCAACTTTGCCAAGGTTGGGCAATGGAAAGTGTAGGTTCATAGGCTCATACGTTGATACTAGGCTATTGGCCCTAGGGCCTATACATGCCTAGACATGACAATTCTCTGGCTATGACTTCCCACAATATATACTTCCCTGCATCCCTGTCTAGCAGGGCAGCTGACATGATTCTCAGTGTAAATGTCCTATCTCCCGTCCAATCGTCCAGGTGCCTTTTGAAGAGGGCCAAAGAGGCACTCTGCTTGACATGTATGGGCAGTCTATTCGAGAGTCTGGGGAGTCTCTGGGTCAGGAATACATCCCTCCTACATGTATTGTTCATTGTGATGACAGGATTTGGATCCCTGAAGCATGTGGCTGTGAGGGTCTGGAATTCTCTAGGTGTAGCATGCCCAACAGCTGTGGGTTTGACATGGCATGTTATGTTAAGCAGAGATCACCTCTGAGAACACAATACGTGACAGGGTATAGCTGGATGATTTTCAGATGGTCAGCATAGGGCATCTGGTTTAGGCCTGTGGTCATTTTGTGAGGTATGTCTGCAGCCTCTCTACTTGTTGCAGATGTCTTGTGAGGTACATACATAACAGGCCATTGTAGTCTGTACTGGATTTACTGAGAGATGCCTACAGTGGGACAATGGGCTCCTTTTCCTGGATGTACAGCCCTTAGTGGGAGGTGTGCCACATAGGTGGGTTTCCTGACTGTTGTGGTGATGTGGTTATCAAAGGTGAGACCACTGTTCACCTGTGTCCCTTAGTCTGTTATCACACTTTAGGTGTTTAGTGTATTGCCCCATGTGGTACTTCACAGGTACAAGTCCCTTCCCAGTGGGGATAACTATATATTTCTTGGCATTGATCTTGAGGCCATGGCTCAGGCCCAAGCATGTCTTTCTGTACAGTCCTTCTGTAGAATATCCATATCATGTGGGGATTCAATATTGGCTCCCGGTGTGCAGTCATCTGTGACCTTTGTTTGCTGATGTCCCTTAATGGTGAACTGTACTACAGACCAGTAGATGCCGGACAAGAGTGGTGCCAGGACTGAACCCTAAGGTACTTGAACTGTCACTTGTCTGGGGCTCAGGTTGGTGTCACCTACATTTACAATATGGGTTGTGTCAGTGCAGCAGTTGGCATCCCATCAGGTGACATTGGGATTAATGGCCAGCTTGATACAGTTATCTATGATTCCAGACTGGGTGATGGTATCGAAGGGCTTGGCGAGGTCCAGATAGGCTGTGTGAACCACTGTACCCTTGTCCATGGCTCTGAAGACGGAGTCACAGTTGTCATTCAGGTTGAGGTGACATGTTTGGCCCTTCACAAACCAAACCTGGTTAGGATCCAGTGTTTGCAGGTTGCCAATGCCTTTGTTTTAATGTCCATGATAATACATTCCATGGCCTTGCAGAGCAGGCACGTCATACTGCTGGGGCTGTAGTTCAGAGAATCAAAGGTGGATCCCCCCCTTGTGGACTGGAATAACTGTAGCTGTGCGCCACACAGTGTGCACGAAGCCTGCGGTGTGGCTATGATTAGACATGGCATGTAGGTGAAGTGCAAGTGCAGTTTGTGGCTCATGTAGTACACAGCTGGGGATGTTGATTGTTCCCATGGCTGCTGTTGTCATAGCTCTGTAGAGTGTGTTTTTTACCTATGTGGCCGTTTTTATCAGCATATGGCAATCTATCCATGTTGAGATGGGACCTTTGGGGTTGGAAGGGGGGGGGTGCAGTTGGCACTGAATCAATCTGCCAGGATATTGGCAATATCCCTGGGAGGAGTAGATTTAGTACCATCCTGTTGTAGCTCACAGCAGTTCCGAGCATTGCCATTTAGATTCCTCACATAGCTATGGAATGGCTTGCAGTTGTCTTTGGCATCTGTGGCTATATTATGTTCGTAACTAGCCTTGGTGGATGTTATGAGGGGTCTCTGCCTTTTACTGTAGCTGGTAAGGGAATATTTTGCATCCTGAAAAGTCCCCCATTTCTGCAAGAGTTTCCTTCTTTTGTTGTACAGTATGTTTATGGCAGGGGGCCACCACATTGGCATCCTTTCTTGGATGGGGAGCATCTTGGTTCAATATTGGATGGCACAATTCATGCTCGAATGGATGTGCCCATACAGTGCCTTCATGTATGATTCAGTAGTTATCCTTCCAGTTCCCTTCTGCATGGGTGTCATGATGTTAGTCACATCTGACATGTGTAGCATGGCATTGGCTTTGGAGATGTGTGTTATGGAGGTATCCTTACTGGGGTGTGGGGGAGAGATATTGATGTTAAGGGTGATTAACTCATGGGCATACCTGACCACCAATGGGGTGACCATAGGTGTGGAGCATTGATGTCCCATGTTGGTAATGACCAGGTCTAGGATATTTGAGACCCTGGTGGGACTATGGGTTACTTGATCCAGGGCATTGGGAATTATGACTTCCAAGAACCATTAGGCACACGTGTTGGTACACAAGTAGTTTTCCCAGTTAATGGTAGGGTAGTGTAACTCACCCAGTATTAGGGTGTTTGCTTGTATCATAATATTTCACAGTATGTTTCAAAGGCTGTACTGGGTATCATGGGTCATGGTAGGGGATCTGTAGCAAGCTATACAATTTGGAATGCAGTCTAACCTACTGTTAGTTGCACCGGCGGTATTTCAGACACATTCTGTTGGGCAAGTAGCCTGGTGGTGTGAATATCCTTGGTGAATATGGACACTCCTCCAACTTTATTGTTTTGGTCCTGGTTTGGTGGCCAACAGGTGTGGTGAGAGCTGTTCTGGTATTGCAGGAGTGCTCTCTGGAGGCTTGGATCAGGTCTCTGTCACTGCACAGTTATCAATGTTCTCCATTTGTAGGTGCGTGTAGGGACTGTGAATGGCCAAAAAAAATTGCGCCCTACACACGCACACACAGAGCTTCACAGTTGCCATGTCTGGGCATAAAATTCCTACTTTACTAGTTTATCACACTACAGCATTATGCATTTATAGGACACACCACAGAGATGATTGTGCAACTGTTTCCCTAAAAGTTTATTTCAAAGTGATTGACATCAGCAGGCTTGCCAAAAATGGGCACTGGAAGTTGTAGTGACTGTGAATGGCCTCAAAAGCATTACTCCCTACATGGACAAACAAACACAAACATCCACACTTGCCATGTTTGGGAATAGAACTCCTACCTAATTAGTTTATCTTACTACAGCATTACGCAATTACAGGATGCGACACAGCGATTACTTAGCTGCTGCGTCCCCAGAGGTGTATTTCAAAGTGAATGACATCAGCAGGCTTGCCAAAGAAGGGCACTGGAGGTTGTAGTGACTGTGAACGGCCTCAAAAGCATTGCCCCCTGCAAAGACAAACACACACATTCTTGCCATGTCTGGGAATAGAAATCCTCCCTAACTAGTTTATCACACTACAGGATCACACAGTTGTAGGACACTTACTTGAGCACCTGAGACTACACACAGGACACCGGACAGGGACCAGGAAATGTGGTAGATGCAAACAGTGTTCTTTTATTCTGAAAAGTGTGGAAATTCTGTTGGGTGATCTGCCACAGAAGGAGAAATTGGTACATGGTAACTGTCAGACGACTGTCTGGTGTATATTAGTGTTTGCCAGGGCTGTAATAATTTTTACATAGGGAAGATGGAAAGATCCCTTAGGAAGAGAATTTATGAACACATTTATGCCATTGAGATACAAAATAAGAATAATGCCCTTTTCCAACACTCACAAATTCGTCCCAATTTTCTTGGTTTTAAATTCGGTATACTGAATATAGTTAGGCAAAATGTGAGGGGGGGGTGATTGGGGGAATGAAATTGAAATAAAGGAGTTGGAGTGGCAAATTACACTGAATGCCAGTGAACCCCCTGGTATTAATGAACACTTGTCTTTGTTGCCCATTTTAAAGCAAAGGGCTAGACTTTTGTAAAACATTCATGTCTACTTATTTTTAAAAGAAAAACACCTGCTGTACTGACAATAGTTGTTTTTAAGAATGATTTTACTTGTGGCACACTGTTGCTTTTATTGTTAATTGATACCGGAAATACAACAGTATTTAAGGAAGGAAATGATACTGCAACTTCGGTTTTGAAAAAGTCTGTCATGTGTTACAGACAAAAGTGCTTACCTGTTTGAATTGATCATTTATTTTAACTGATTTTAACAGTGTCTTGTTTTGGACTGTTCTGAGTTTTCTACATCCATGGTCCATTGAGGACAGATTTATTACTTTGCATTAAACTATTTTTGTGTGAGACTACCATCGTCCTTGGTTTGTTCAGGGCAGAGTGGGATTGTTTTTTCTGAGGACAGTTATAGGACACACCACAGAGATCACTAGGTTACTACTTCCCCAACGGTGTATTTCAAAGTGAATGACATCAGCAGGCTTGCCAAAGAAGGGCACTGGAGGTTGTAGTGACTTTGAATGGCCTCAAAAGCATTACTTCCCTACACAGATGTCCATATTTGCCATGTCTGGGACTAGAACTCCTACCTAACTAGTATATTACACTACAGCATTGTGCAGTTATAGGAAGCACCACAGAGATTACTGCACTACTCTTTCCTCAAAGGTGTATTTCAAAGTGAATGACATCAGCAGGCATGCCAAAGTAGGGCATTTGAAATTGTAGTAAGTGTGACTGGCCTAAAAAGCATTGATCCCTACACAAACACATTCCTGGGATTAGAACTCCTACCTAACTAGTACATCACACTACAGCATTATGAAGCTATAGGTCATGCCATGGAGATTAACAGGCTACTACTTTCCCAAAGGTGTATTTCAAGGTGAAGACATCAGCAGGCTTGCCATAATAGGGCAATGGGGAGGGCAGTGTGTGTGCATGGGCCATAACCCATTCATCTACAGGCAGACACACCACACTCAGGCACACACAGGTTTATATTCCACAGGTACGTGTATACAACTGTTAGATGACTACTTCCTTGTATAGTCATGTTGCACAGTTAGCACTAGCACCACAGACACTATAATGCTGAGGGATTCCAGAGGCAAATGGCTACGGTGATTGACATTTGCACATTATGTGGTTTTAACCAATTGGATGTGTGCTGGGTGGGACAGGTCTCATGATGGAAGGCTCTTTGTCACTGTCACTCTCTTCCACACATCTATTTATGTTACTTTTGGCCTATTATAGTGTGTTGTCCTTGGAAATATATGTGTGTATTCCTATCCAATGTGTGTGCAAAGCATGACTGGTGCATACTGAGGAGTGTATGCACTAACATTTGCGACTGTCAGATATGTATGGTCCACTGTTGTTGCTAGACATGGGCTTCATTTCTTTAAGTGTGTGAGCATGCCCAGTATGACCTTTCATTATTTTGTTGTCTGACATGGCCTTCATGTCTCTAAGTGTGGGAGCATGCCCAGTATGACCTTCTGTATTGAAATGTGTGAATCCATTCCAAGTAGACTGTACTCCAGTGCAGACGTTTGTGTTCTACACATACAGCTAGCAAACTGTTTCTGCAGGATATCTGTAGATCAATTGACAATATGGGGTCAAAATGGGCAAAGGATAGTGGGTTACTGTAGGTAATTGTGTCTGTGCTGCTTCTGCTACATGGTCCTGGTCTTAGCAGAGATATTCAGACATATGTACTGTTATACACTGTGATGTTTTATGTCATCAAGTACTGTCAGGTAGACATATTTGCTCGCAGTGCTGTCCTGGGGAACACAGGGTGAATGCAGCTGTGTCCAGTATTGTGGTCAGTAGTCTACATATTCTTGCACACTCGTGCCATTCTGGAGAAGAAGCTGCAAACACTTGCTGCTGGGTCTGTTTAAATGGTTCAGCACCTTGGTACAGTGATGGCAGAGGATCCCATGCTCGTACATCCATCGACATGACAGTATAGCCATATCTTGCTGGGGCGATACCTCACAGCTGTATAGATTCACACAAGTTACCCAAAGGCAGGGGTCATAATTCTGGACATTACCCCTACACAGTGTGGTTTACGAGCAGGTTTGTAGCCACCCATTCTTGTGTTTGCAGCCAAGGATAGTATGTACACACAACTGAGTTTTGGACTTTACACACTCCATGTCGCCCACGCTACCACCCCCCCCCCATTATTCTATCCTCTTCCATACATTATGCAAACATTCTCTGATATTTTCCCTATAGTTATCCCATCACAGCAGTAACTTGGTGTTGGTCCACAGTTCATGCAGTAGGACATGGTGGATATGCTACTGTGATTTGTCCACATGTCTTGCATTTGGGTTCTATGGACTGTGTTATGTTGTTATTTGGGAGTCCATGACATAACATACATTGACAGTACGAGTGAGACACAGGCCTTTGGCAGAGAACTGTAGGCCATTTGGTAGTGATGCAGGCCAGCTGTAGCAGGCCATTGCATTCTGGCAGTCCTACAGTCCCAGACTGCAATACACTATATTCCCCTGGGGTGACAGGGTAGGTGTGCAAGGTGTTCATGTCAGTACTTTCTGTCAGTATTGATCCAGTGGTGTGGATGCTGGCAGGGTGCTGCTTACAGCTAGGGACACACCTGCATGGGACACCGGCTCTGCATGCTGCATTCTTTTGCTATTGCCATACACAGGTGGGGGTCATATTGTACTCATTCCCAACAGCAGGGATAAGACCGGAGAGGTACCTGTAGGTGGTGGTTGGGTGAGCTGGGTGCATGTGTGCTATAGACACTACTTGCATCTGACTCACAGATATGCATGGAGCATTCAACTTATGCTGGCTTGTGCAGTGACATCAGCTGCTTCTCAATACATCATTCCTATGACCTTTGTGTTCTGCCAGTGTTTGGCCAGATGACATCAGTATTCCCTACTACAAGCCCGGATAATGTGCTGCAAACCTGTATACAATTCCAAGGGTGTGTCCATTTAATTGTTACATATTATACACTGTCTGTCTGGGGTACTTACCCCTGTGTACTGCTTGTATATTTGGGATGACAGTCATGCCATGTCCATCTTTCAGATGGTGACACATATTACTTCCAAACATTTACAATGGCTTACTGCTGGTATGTGTTATACTGGGAAGCAGTGTGTTTGGCACTGCAGTTGTGAGAACTTGGCTCTGTCATCAGCAGTACTGGGCAATGGCCACCAGGACAAACCTCACCATGCATACATAATGACCACTCTCACACAATATACAACACACACCAACCTAACACACGCAGACCTGCATATTGTACACATGCTACAATCTATCCTGCTACCTTAGCCAGCTCAGGTAATCTGTGCTCCACTGTTATTATACCTACACATATATGTTACTACATTTCTACATAGGATTGGGGGGCACACCTGTGTGTTACTACATGTCTACATAGGATTGGGGGGCACACCTGACTGTTACTATGTGTCTACATAGGATTGGCGGTACAAATGACTGTTACTACATTTCGACATAGGTTTGGGGGGGGAGCACACCTGACTGTTACTATGTGTCTACATAGGAATGGAGGAGCACACCTGACTTGTACTACATTTCTGCATAGGATTGGGGGGGCACACCTGACACTTGTACACGTTTGCTATGACTGTACTAGTATGTCAGGTACTCCACTTCATTCTGTATTCTAACCTATCATGCTGACTAGAGGCATATCAGTGTACTACAGGTCTTAGATGTGAGTGACCTACATTTCAGTTTCTGACTCCTTACCCTTCAGAACTAACATCCCACTGCCTGACCTGTTGTAGTCTGTCTGTGTAGGCTTGGGGGGAGGTTACCCATAGCTTTCAATCAGAGGCCTTAACATAGCCTTTGTTTGTGTTTGTCTACACCTGTCCTGCTGGCTGAGACTGTTGTTGGGTATGTGAGCCTCCCTGACTGGCATGTGTGTGTCATATGGACACACGTGGCCCAGCACATTTCCTGGAGTGGGTTTTGTCACCTTGTCTAGTACTGGCTATTATGGTGACACCAGTATTTGTTACAGATCTCATGCTGCCACTATAGGTGTGTACTATCTGCTGGCATCCCATTCAGCCACCCGATTCCCTTGCATGCTCACATCCATACCACAGATACAAGTAACAACACATACTGCTCCATACGGCAATTGGTAGAAAGAGTGACTTACCTTCTGGCTGTGCCAGTACTGAGGATGGTGCTGGAGGGCTGCCTATGTCAGATGCACATAGTACACTCCCTATACATGGTTAAGCACAGGTAGTATCATGTTTGGCATCCCTTTTACTGTAGGTGCGAGTCACAGAGAGGTGTCATTCCCTGAGTCCCTACTGTGTCAGTGTATGTGCTATGCAATGCCTCTTTGCCATGGCCAGGGCATACTGTGTATGCCTCCTTCTGCCTACTGGGGCAGGCTCAGATTGTTCCTCCTTCGAGTCACTCTGTGCCTGTGCTGGCCTTGGCAATGGTGGAGGACTGTGTGGCCCTGCCCCATGCTGTTCCTGCTGCAGCTGTTTCCGCAGGATCATATTGTGTAGCTTGGCACATATGATGACAATTTGGGTACATGTAGCCAGTGAGTACTGCAAAGCTCCACCGGATGTGTCCAGGCACCAAAACTGTGACATGAGTATCCCAAACGCACGCTCTATTATGATTCTGGTTTGAGCGTGTACCTCATTATGGAGTTCTTGTTCAGGTGTGTGTGCATTTCTGATGGGTGTCATCAGCCACGGCTCCAGTGCGTAGCCAGCATCCCCCACTAGGTGACTGTAAGGGATGTCCTCATTGGCAAATCTCTGGTACAGCTGCGTGAGATGCCAGATGTGGGAGTCATGATAGCTTCCAGGGCAGCCAGCACACACATTCATTATAATGCACTGGGCATCACACACAACCTGGCAGCTGATGGAGGGGAAGCCTTTGTGGTTGACGTAGACCCTACCCTGCTCACTGGGTGGTGCTTTGATGCATATGTGTGTGCAGTCTATAGCACCCACTACCTCAGGGTATTCTGCTATTTGGTGAAAGAGGTGCATATTGTTGGCCAACGCCTCATGGGTGTTGGGGAAATAAATGTACTTACCAACATGTGCTGACATGGCATCCAGGAACTGGTGGAGTACCCTGGATGCTGATGCTTGTGAGATCCCCATGAGATCCCCAGTTGGCCTTTGGAAGATACCTGTGGCTAGTATTCTTAGGCCTACACATATCTTGTTATCCACTGGGATGGGTTCCCCTCCGTTAGTTATGTGTGTCAGGCATGGCTGGCACAGCTCAACAATTTGCTGTATGAGGTCCCTGTCCACCCAATAGTGCTCCACTATCTCCAGCTCATGCAGCCCCTAGTAGGTTACCCTGGGTCTGTACACTCTTCTCCGTCTCCTCACTGTGGTTTGGTCGACAGCATTTTCATCCTCACCACCCTCAGCCTCTTCCACATGTTGATGTATGATAGCTGCTGCAACCCCAATCATTTTGTTCTTTTTGTTTGTTAAAATGTCTCCGCTTTTGTACACCGGTAGTGTAGAGTATGTGGGAAAAAACAGAGGGAAATGTGTTTGCATCATTTATAGTAGTGTGCTGGACTGGGCTACTGCCTGTGTAATTGGCTGATTCTGATACATTTTACCTGCCAGCTATGCTAGCTCTCCTAGATTGCCTTCCTACTGCTGTTTTCCCTTCCCATCGCCTTCCTGTTTAAGCCTGGGGGCGTGCCACGCAAACACAGTGCTCAGATGTGCACAAAGCTGCTATTTCTTGGTTTAGTTTTTTTTTTTCCTTTAAAACATGATGCGCAGCATGCACACCTGCTTAGGCAATGAAAAGAGTGCTAAGCAGTCTCAGACACACCCCCTTGCTTAGCTCTGCAATGCTAAGGGCAAACCCGAGCCACAGGGCTCCAATAAGCTTACAGTACGCCTGATATACACCCCTATGATGTCAGCTAACTTTTAGGCTTGAACCATGCTATTCCTGCACTTACACAATTGGGTGCTGGCTAGCATTGAGGGAAAATGTGGGATTCAATATCATTCCCTTCATTTGCATAGGATTGCCTGCTAATGCATAGTTACAGATCCCACACTGAGCCTTCCCCCTTAGCAACCACTATTCACTGGCCATGTTGTCTTCTGCCTGCCATTGAGTATAATGGCAAAATAGTGATTTTGGTTAGAATGCTTATTTCAGGGTTTTTTTTTATTTTTTTTTCGGCCCAATCCCATTTGCTCACCACTGCCCTATGCTTAAACAGCTGAAACTGGCTAAAAATAAAAAGTTATTTTTTTGTTTTTGCCAACTGTTTTCCATGCCAATGGCCATATATTTGGCCATTGGCATGCTTTACACGTACTATACACCCTTTATTTGGAGCTGTCATGGCTCCGTTTTGTAGTTTGCAGAAATGTACTCGGTTGTTAACCGAGTACATTTCTACAAACTATACTAGTCCTGCACGCCCGGCTGACAGCTTCCTGGATCGCAAATTCACCTCATTTGCATAGTTTTCACTTGCAAATGGAGTAATTTGCATACAGGAGCTGTGTCCATGCATGAATAGTGCAGGAGCACTCGTGCACATCCCTGGAGCTTATTCCTGGATCGCACGGTGGCCATATTGCCTCCAGGAGCTCCTGCACTATTCCTGCACACCGTGCAGGGCTTGCTGAATCTGGGAGAAAGTGTTGTTACTTGGATTATGATGCTGCAGCCAGTTTTCCAAACTCCTGCCTGTGTCATTATAAAGACCCAGCACAGCTTTCCCTTCTGGATAAGAGGAGCCCATTACTTTGATGGGAAATAAAAAGGGTATCATAGCAACAGCTGAAAAAGTGAGGTCAATATGAAAGTCTGCTGCAAGAAGAGGTTAGTGTGGGTGTAGTATAATCCCATTAAATAAATAGCCTTAGATTTACAGTGAAACTGAAGTTCTCCTTTGGTTGCTTATATGTTCTCACTGCTGTATTATTTAGTCTCAGAAAAAAGTAACAATTTGATATTGTCCTTATAGACAGTTCCAGAAATGATGCAGACACTTGTAATTATTTTTTTAAGTAGAACCAGTCTGCTAACTGATTTGGGAACATCCTAAACCAATGTATACACTACTAACAAAATGGAAGCAATGGAATGATTGCAAAGAGAAAGGTCAGAAAGTAGCAAAAGAACCAGAACATACTGGTCACACTTCCAATAAACTCTTTATTTGCTATTTTGTATCACTCTGCTAATAATGTCCACATTCTTGCTAATATTCCATGAACATAATGACTGCATGTTCTAAGCTGCATGAATGGTCATGATGGCTATACAGTAGCGCCACAAATTTACAAATTACATGAAGCACAGCCTGTGAGAAAACAAGTACAGTATTTTTTACCTCATTTCAGATCAGTTCACTTATTTATTCCCAAAATTAAACTTCAAAAGGCATTAACATCTTTAACAACTTAGCACCAAGCCTTTGTATATAATATAAATATTAGGTTAGAGGTTCTCTGAAAATGCATGCAGAAGTGTCACAAAGTGAGTACCTACAAAAAATCAAGAAATAAAGTAATGGATTCAATAAATCCTACACTAAGTCTACACTATGCATACACAATATGCATTCAATAAAATTCTTAGCACATTTTTTGTGCTTTCTAGTCACTCAGAATGATTACTTTAAGTGTACATGTAGTCAACACTTTGTGGTAACCTGATGAATCAATGTCAATATTTAAAGCTGCAAGAATATCAGTAGGAAAAATAAAATTAGGAGGAAGAAAGTGTGTGTTATGTCTGTGTTGTCTGTTCACTCAGAACAGTGTACACTTAGTGTACATTTAGTGTAGGCTTTATTGACTCCGGCCCTAAGTCTTTTAGTCAAATTCAAAATAGAACACTAAACACACCCCTGAAATTTCTAATCTTACATGCAGGACTAGCTCAGTCCTGCACGGAAGTGACCATTCAGGAGCAGGACGGCAGTGCGCCATGCATATTAATGAGGCATACTGCCCGAGCTCCTAGGCTTACACGGAGCATGTAAGAGTTCATGGGGCATGTCTGAGAGCAGAACTCTTAGAATAAACACGTCCCCGCAATGAAGAACAACAGAAAGGGGTATGCAATGAGCGAGACCGCTCACAGGTAACTGCATATCCCCAGCAACAGTCCCCCTTGTTTACAACAACAGAATGTATAAATAAAATGAAGAAACTCTTTTTTTTTTTTTTTTAAATCCGATTACAGCTAACTATAGGTGCGCAGGTGTGCCCATCGCTTAGCTATGGTTAATGCAGCTTAAATGGCTGAAGAGGACAACAAGGAGGATATATACACATGAAGCAGCACAGCAATAGTGTAGTGGGCAGAGCATTTACCTTATGAGCAGGCATTCCCAGTTCAAGTCCCACTACAGCAGATTCCATTTTCCATGGCAAAGCATGTTATGAGTAATATTTATGTTGCATAACCCACTAAATAACATATTTTTATGAACTGGAGTACTGCAGTAAATGCACATGTGAGGTGTCAGTGTCATAATGAATAAGGCAGTAGTAAGCAGGTTTAAGCACAAATAAGCAGTAGTAAGCATATTTAAGCACTAGTAAGCGGGCTTAAGCCTGTTTGCATGTCGGTAAGCAATGCCTGCACTGGTTAAGCAATTCTAAAGCTAACATTGTGTAAGCAGATGTAACGGCAGGTTAGCAATGCTTACTGTCATACAAACCCGCTTACAACTGCTCGAAAGTGCCTTAATCACTCTGTATCCAATGGCCCTTGTTCTGCCCATCAACAAAACAAAGAGCTATGCAGGTCTTGAACCCAGGACCCTATACACCACAGTCCCAGTAGTTATCCACCAAGCCATCACAGATCTACAGACAAATGAGGTAGCAGCAAACAAGTCCTCACCACAGTATAACCAAACTGAACCTGTGAAAGGAATCAGTATATAGCCATATGTACCATAACCCACTACATAAAATAAATATGTGAACTGGAGTACAGCACTAAGCCCAGAAGTGAGGTGTAATTGTAATAGAGTGTTGAAGTCCCCAATAAAACACAAGAACCCCACAGAGGGTATGTACACATTAATCATGGATACCAGGCATACATATAAGGTGTAATGAATAATAACTCAATGCCAAAAAGGCATCATAATGAAAGTCTAATGTAAGCAACACTAACCATTGCACAGGCCAGCTTAGGAGGTGTGAACAATGTGTAGACCAGCTAACTCATTGTGCTCAGTGGTATACCCCTTTAAACAATGCCAACCTTAGGTAAGCAGGTTTGCCCATAGCTTAGCCCTTTCAAAACCAGCCAATAATGGAAAAGTGCAGGAAATTGGCCCTACTTAAACCCAAGAGGCAGGAATACATCTCATAACTGGTTGTAGCTTCCCCTTGCAGGCACTATAGCAGTAAGGGGAGAAGGAGTGCTCTTCTGGGTGCAGCGCTGGTGCATCCAGGAGTCCAAGGTCATGGCAGGACTCCTAGTTAAAGACCATGCTCAGAGACTGTTGCAGGGCCAGTACAAGGGCTCCCAATATAAGGTGGAGGCCTGGGACTGTCTTGCCTGTGACCTCACCAGTGCCACTGGCATACCCCAAACTGGTGAGCAGGTCAGGCACTGCTTATGCCGACCTGAAGTGGCAGAAGGGGACCTCTTGGAGGAGTGGATCCAAGAGGCTAGAGTGTCAGGGGATGTTCCAGACATGTGTATCACCCCATTATGTGTGCAATAATTACCAGCTCAGGTATATCATGGATAGGTATGGCTAAATATTCCTCTTATGTCCCCCACAGCTGCAACAGAGCAGGCCATGAACCAGGAGGCGCACATCAGTCATCTGGTGAGGTTGCGACATGAGGCAGGTCAGTAATTCTCATGCATTTACTGTCATAGGAAATAAAAATAAAAGTAGTAGTAAATTAATTGCTAGAATAAAACCTGTATTGTTCAAGGCAAGTACTGCATGCACTAGAGAATATGGCAGTAAGAGTCTCATATTGTCTGTAAGTCAATAAAAGTGTAATAGCCTGACAAAACAGGTCTAACTGCTGGACTGCATGTGTATATCCTGGTATCATACGGTAATGTAGATATGCAATCATGTAATAGTACTGTAGTATTAAGCACAGTTACCCACACTGTGCACCATAAATTGAATGTGTAGGAATGCCTGTATATGACAAGTGTAATCCCCAGAGGCCATTTAGTACAACTGAGAGACACATAGACAGTAAACAGGGAAAAAGCAGAAAACATAAATCGAATAGCACATGCAACTGAGAAGTAAACTGTAGCTTTTTTTAGCACACACAGCCATGGTTCTAATCCTGCCAGTGGTAGTAGTCTGCATACAGAATCATACCCCATAACTGTACAGAGATGTCCAGAATGTCTAGTAAAGTGGCCCATATATGCTGCCTATCAACCTGTCCCCCTGGGAAATCAGTGGGATGATCCCAGATGTATAGGCAGCAAACAGGAAATACAACTGATTGACACACAGCTATGAGAACAAAATTGGCACACCAGCAGTTCCGCAGTACCTTATGTGACTAAGAAGCCACGTATGTCCCATTTACACCTAAACCTGTCAAGCTGTGCTCAGAGTGTGTACAGTAACAGAGTGAGATTTATTTGCATAATAGTAATGTGAACTCTGGTACTGTGTGTGGGAACATTCAGGTAGTGTTACTAAACATTCCTCCCACAGGTCTGTCAGATACCAACACTGTGCCCAGAAATACAAGAATGATATGCAGTTGCTCTGAATAATGAGGTATTACACATCACTGTCATCCACACAGTCCAACAACATATAACTGTCTATGAAATCTGTATATGAGTGTTGTAATACAAGGTCAGAATGCAAAAGCACAAGGGATTAATAAGACAGAAAGCAGATAGGAGATATACAGCAATAGATATATAGCAGACACAACTGTGATCTACAGTGTTTAAGTTGTAGCAGACACAGCCATGGTCTGAATCCTGGGAGTGGAATTAGGCTGCATACAGATACATACCTGACAACCGTACAGATGAGAACAGAATGTCCAGTATATGTGCCCATATCTGTTGCCTGTCCCCCTGTCCTCCTGGTAAGTCTGTGGGATGATCCCAGATGTGTAGCCAGCAAACAGGGAATACAACTGATTGTCAAACATCATGAGAACACACCTGTCTCTGTAGCAACCCCCAAAACTGTTAGGAGAGTAATATTTCAAGTCTGTCCTATCTGCACTCCCATGTTGTCAACCTGTGACCAGAGTGTGTACAGTAACAGAGTGAGATGTATGTGCATAATACTAATGTGTAATCTGGAACATTGTGTGGCAACATTCAGGGAGTGCTAACAAACATTGCTCCCACAGGTACGTCGGATACAGACACTGTGCTGAGAAATACAGACCATTATAACCTGTACTGGTACTGTCCACTCTGGTATTTTAGGGAATTGTGAGTGTTGCAGTTTTTCTGAATAATAAAGTATCACTGGTCACTGTCACCCACACTGTGCTACATAATATAACTGTGTAGGAAAGCATGTATATATGTGTGTCAGGTCACTAATTATGGAAGAGGCAATATTCTAGATATGTCCAGGCACACCAGCATGTGGTCAACACATGGCCAGAGTCTGTGCAGAAAGAGTTGAATAGCATAGTGCAAAACATCAACCTGGAATCCGGGAGTATGTGTACAAACAGTTAGTGTTAACAAACATTCCCTCCACAGGTATATGAGGTAAGAGGTGTATACTGCAGGTAAAACCGGTTCATGCATAATGATGATTTCATCCATATCACTGTCCAAACACAGGCTATAGGGTAGTGTAGTAAGACTTGTAAGGTACAGATAACAGCACGGAATAGGAAAGTAATGTGGACTACAGAAATATACTAGTTGTTAATTGATATCTTTCTCTCCCCTCCACCTTATCTCCAACAATAGTCAACATACCCACCCCAACTGATACGTAATGACTCTGATAATGTCCAATTGTTTAATAAATATTTTCATGGTTCCCATGCATGTGCTATATTGAATTATTACAAAATTGGTGGTATGGTGCTATCAACATACCTGCATGCTTTTCTTATTACCACTGTGCTCCCATGTATGCATGTGTTGTTTGCTATGCATCTGTTCCGTATCTGGTGTCTGGGTTAATGGGAATATCTATGCATGTTGTTATACCCAACCCTGGAATGGGTTGACTATTACTAACTCATATATGATGATGAAATCTAAACACTATAGCATGCTTGTGAAGGCCGGTCCCAACAGACCCACCTGTCCCCACCTCAGCTGGCCATAGCACCGGGCATCAGCATATCTAGGGCCCAACCCCAGATCTTCCTGTTTGTTGGTCTTGCACCATATTTGGGTGGAACTACCTCAGGGGATGGGGCTTGCCCCACCCTGGGAGTGGGAGAGGGCAGGCACCTGTCACCCATCACCAGGCCGGGGTCATGGTGCGTAGAGAGATCGACCAGCAGGTTGGTGATCTTCTATGCCAGCTTGAGGGGCACATATCATGATTAGAGAGTCAGTCTGGCTCTGGGACTCAGCCCCCAACACAACCACCTTCGGGGCTGTGAAGGTGCAGTGGTGACTGCCCATGGGTGGGGACCTCAATTCCACTGTTACCACTAGGGGGCTTGTGGGCTTCCGATATCCCAACACCCCTCCCCATCAAGGTGTTTACCCCCCCCACATGTGTCATATACCACCCCTGTATGCATCTTGCTTGTCTTGTCTGTTAACCTACCCAACCTACCTTCCCAAATATACCTACTACCCCTCCCCAACATCTCACTCTCACCTGAAAAAAAAAAGGGCAATCTGTTCCCACAAAAAAAAAATCTCACCCCATACATAGCTGTCCATTTCACACATGTGTCCACTGGACACGTAATCTGGTCTAATTGGCATCACAACATATTATTGTTGTCCTCGCCCACTCCCAGGGGTTTGAGTGTCCAAAACTACCTCTGAATTCAGTGTACATGCACAGCTGTTGCTGTAGAAGAAATGGGCAGCTATGGACCTTTCCTACACCCTTCCTGCACATCCCTGGCTGTTTTCCCTACTGTCTTTCCCCCTTTGTGCACCTTTTTTCACCACTTTCCTATCAACCCTTTTTTCTTTTCTTTTAAAGAAATTAGCGCAGGGGTAAGCCGGGGTAAGCACTTTTAAGCAGCAGTAAGTGGGTTTAAGCCTGTTTCCATGGGGGTAAGCTATACCTACACCTGTTAAGTAGTTTAGAAGCTGAGTATAAGAAACTGTAACTGGAAGTTAGCAGTGCTTACCTCCACACAAACCCGCTTACAACTGCTTTAAAGTGCCTTAATCACACTGTATCCAATGGCCCGTGTTCTGCCCAGCAACAAAATAAACAGCCTCTACAAGGATGAACCCAGGACCCTGCACACCATAGATGATGAGATTTACCACTAAGCCATGCCAGACATAAATAACTCTGATGTTTTCAAAAACATATCATCCAGCCCAGTCATTCAACAGTACAGAGAATGTATTTCAACATTTAGATGTATGTCTGTGTGTGTAAATATATTACTATCTAAGCAGATACAACATATCTATATATGTATATGTGTGTGTATATATATATATATATATATATATATATATATATATATATTTTATATATATATATATATATATAAATATATATATATACATATTTATACATATATATGAACATATATACATGCAAATGGCTACAGCAACACATATATGTCTACACCTATATGTCTACATATACACAGCAAGTTATATATATGTAAGCAGATATATATTTATGTAGCTATATATGGACATAGATTATATATATATATATATATATATATATATATATATATATGTAAGCATATATATATATATATATATATGTATATATATGTAAGCATATATATATATATATATATATATATATATATAGGTATATATGGGCATACATGTATAGATATCAATGGGATATTAACTAATACATATATGTCCACATGCACCGTTAATGTGGTTGAGTGGCCACAAACAATATACATCTTGTACGAATAGGTGTACCCACCTGCCCACAGCCAAACACATCCATCCTGCAATACACTACCAAGTGTTGCAGATCCCATAACCAGGACCTGACATTACATAGGCACAATATGTTAACAGTACTACATCCCACCTGTATGATGTCGGACTGGTATTGGTAACATATCGTGCAGTACAGTCTGGCTCCCATAGGAAATGTAAAATGTGGATGCTATCAATATCCCCAGGATACATATACACAAACACATATATGCAGATACAGATATACACACCATACCTCTCAACCTGGAAACATCAAAAATCTGGACAAGGCCCATGAAAAATAGGTATAAATCTGTATGCTGATTAACATAAAATTTGCATACATAATTAAACAACCCCACCCAATCCAATGGAATTGTGGGATACCAACTTTGAAACGCAAACTGAAGAACAGAACCAAAATATAGCACCAGAGTCCCACTGCAGTCATTCCAATGTCCCATTACCTGGCTAGTTCACCCCATTTACCATAAACACTAATGTGTGCATACTGCTTTACGTCTACAATGATTATTTGGATTTTATTTTTTTACATTTTATAGCACAATGCGCAAACACTAATAGATATCTGCTAAACAAAGTAATATTGTCTAACAATGAAAATAGACTTGGCATTAAAACGTATCTGCCTTGAAACAGCATTGAAACCCACACTACATCCAAAGAAAATGCATCTGGCCCATGGTGGATAAAGATTACCTTTGGGTTGTTTTCAAATCAGAGCCCCCTTGCACACAAAACAAGAAACATACATGCGTTCTTTGATGCACCTTCCTGACTTTATTAAATTATATTCCTTGTATAATACAGCACACTTGTTAGACTTAAGTTGGAACACATTTTAAATGTATTGTTTAAACATTTTTCCAGTTGGCAATGAAACAAAAATGCACGAACCAATGACAAAATTGCCCTGTTCAGAACATCTCCATGATAACAGTCTACTTTCACACACACACACACACACACACACACACACACACACACACACACACACACACACACACACACAAATATATATATAAAATCACAGTAGTGTAAGCCATAGGCATGTTGCACAGCTTCTTGTACTTATTTTCAATTGGGGGGGGGGGGGGCAAAAGGCCAAAAAACAGGGATACATTTTAAACATTGCTTTTATAATTTTGGAAAGTTGCTTGCATAAAATGTTGTGTTACCACCATGCATTTCACTGCTAAGTCTTGTACCCCAAACCCTACGCACTCCAGTCATAGTAATATACCACTAAGCTAAATCAGCAGTTGCCTGAAAGACAGGAAAACAAACTTAAATGGCTATCATTTAGTGAATTCATTTCTCACTTCTCACCATAGCTCTCAATCACTTTGCACAAAAATATAGAACAAAGCCAATAATGGGGGAATACAGCCCCAAAATAAGGACACATTTTAAATACTGATCTTATAAACCTAGAAAATTGCTAGAATAAAAGGTTTTGTTTTACCACTCCGGAAAACCAGAGATCTAGTGAGGGACAGAACATAAATGTGAGGTATAAATTCAAAAGTGATGGTGGCTAGGGACTTTAGGCTGTTTGTACCTGTACCCAAGGTACAGGGTTGAGCCTGCGTACCTCTAGCCACCAGATGTATTCTGTTGGGGCATTTTCACACACACAGACACACACACACACACACACACACACACACACACACACACACACACACACACACACACACACACACACACACAGACACTTTTTTTTTTCAAATTAAATGGCATCTTCCCACTGGAAGTATAGGAGAAGGTTACTATATTTAAACAATGCATGCAGTTAGCAACCACACATGCTATTTTTCCACTGATATAATTTGCAGCACTAGAAATGTACCAAAGGGCAATTCTAACCATTGTTGTTGCTTTAGATTTGAGCAACATAAATGTAATATTAGTTTTTTTTTCCAAGTGCCATGATAATCACCTGTAGTCCAAATTTAAATTTAGTGTTCTTTTATGTAGAAATATCAGGAGATCATTGAACAATATATTTACAAACCTTTAATTCAACTGCCATTTTTTCATTTAATGAAGTTGTTTGAATGAGTGTATATAAATCAGATAAGCTGCATAATATTGTCCTCATATTTATCTATAGTTTGATAACTTATTAAACATGCTGGTATACAGAGAACTGCATGTCTTTTTGAGGAGTGACTGTTACACAGAATGATTGCTGTACTCAGAAGCTGATGCAGGACAGTGGATTGTGATAATTATCAACATAAAGGGGAATAAGTAGAATTTTTTACTGTTTTCAAAAAACAAAATAAATGATTTTTATGAAAATAATTTACAGTGTTCAAAAATATAGCAAAATGCTATCACCATTCACAGTATCAAAAGACAGTAAACAACATAAATACACTTATCATGGAATTCTAAAACATTCAGGATACCATTGTGAAGAACTTCCATCACCTACCAATGATACCCCAAGAATAATATCTGACCTGCCTCTTGTAGGACATTATATGGGGAATAAAGTATGTCACCGTCTACCCTGTGCTACTTCAAAGCTGAAAAGTCAATTGAATACAAGCTATGCAAATAGCAGGCAATGAGTTTTCAGAATGTTCTACCTTACCTATTATTCATGTGAACTTGACATCCACTGATTCTGCTGAGGAAACGATGCTCATGTCTATAGTTTAATGTCATGGCAGGAGGTAGAGAGATACATACTCTGAGACTGTGGTACGGAAGTGCAGTCTAAAATCCACTAGTATTTTTAAATTAAAATAATCTTCAAGATCTGGAGCAGATAGGGTATAAACTGATACCACTATGAATGACCACACACATGGCTGCCATCTCCCACCAGCTTCAGTTGCCTGCACTATCTACACACACACACACACACACACACACACACACACACACACACACACACACACACACACACACACACACACACACCCAACCTTATCGCTGACTTCCAGAAGACAAGTCTGACGGCAGCCTCTGCATGGCATACTTAAGTAATCCTGTGTTTTGCCCGAACGGTAGAAAGTAAAGTAATCTGCCTCCTGTGTTCTGCCCGACAGCAGAAAGTAAAGTAATCTTCCTCCTGTGTAAAGCCCGATGGCAGAAGTAAATCTTCCTGCGACAGACACATGGTAGCTTAAGAAAGTAAATCAAACAGCACTGACAGTCCTATTCAAACAGACACATGGCATGCTGATGGAGCTGATGTTATCGCGCACGGGATGACATCCCCTCCGAAAGCGCGAAAATTAAAAAAATAGATACGAAAAATCAGAAATAATGGGGTGCCACTCGGGAATCATGGCACCCCATTATTGTGACCCTAAAACTCGGTATAAACCGAGTTATTCGGGACAGTTGAGAGGTCTGATACACACACACACACACACACACACACATATATATATATATATATATATATATATATAGATAGATAGATAGATAGATATAGATATGCATGTGACTACACATACAGACGCAGAGATATGTACAGTAAGATACTTATGTAGTAGGTGCACACGCAGAGATATGTACAGTAAGATACTTATGTAGTAGGTGCACACAATATGGAACAGCCACTATGCCTACAGTTAACACCTTAACAACTGGACACTGGATGAGCCACCCATACAAATGACATTTGTTACCTGCAACATATACCTACAGAGAGGTCATAGGGTAAAAACACCACACACAGGTTTGCAGAAAGGGAAAACCTTTATTTGTGTACTAATACAGATTTATATGCCATGTCATAAAGCTGTTCAGACATTGACATCCATATAAACAGAGTAATGCAACTTTGAAACAGTTATACTAATGCAGTAGTCTGGAAAGGTCCACAGTTGTTGTTGTCCAGGCCAAACCCTTCAAATTGTACAATAGTAAAGACAGACTGGCCCACAGGATACCAAACAATCAACAGTAAGTAATGCAGGTGTATAGTTCAGCATCCTCTAGCTACACTCTGTACACAATCACTAGGTGGAAAAGACGTCAGTTGACCAAATGGGATGTAACTGTTACATAACAAGGCATAACAGACACCACCACAGGCACACTGACAAACAGAGCATTCTGTATGGCAGGAGACAGTAGGCCTGCATTAACCCAATTTATGTAAGTAATGTCAAGATAGGTGAATTGTATGGTACTGTACATTCAGATACCTTAAGGCAGCTCACCCCTGATACCCCACATTTTGTAACAGCCTAGGTTATTTATGGTGCATCCCCCTTTGACTCAATAATACAGGGCCATATACCACTGTTACATACACTGGCCTCTGGAGTGCATAAGGACACACATGTATTGCGTAGGTGAAGCCCACACACATATATGGCACCAGCCCCACCGTTTGTGTGGGGGATACAACAGCAGTGGACTGCTGGCAGGAATGGCAGCCTGATATACGTATATGTGCATACGAATCAATATCTGTATATGTGTATACATATACTGCTCTGTATATGTATATATCTGGATGTGAATATGTATATCTGTGTACATATACATACCCATCTGTATATGTCGATATGTATATGTGCATATATCTATATAGATATCTGGATAATTATATATACACATATTTCCACCGTATTTCCTGAACATGGAGTGTAGCCCTACCTCAGCCCCTATAGTCCCACTTTCATAGTGCAAGGGGATGTCAGGTATATATAGCAGGTATATTAGTAGACTATTGCTACTGTAATAGTAATTGTCTTCACAGACATGGTGTGTGTGGGAGGTCACTTCTGTTTTTCACATGTGCACCACTGGCTACTGACAGACATCCTAAGGACATCATAGTAACGTACCGCTGCTAGCATGTAATGCTCCTGTGGACTACAGCAGAGATATTGGCCAATATATGAGGGCATTCTGACACACCATGGACAGTCCAGAGGTATAAACAGAACCCCTTAGTTGCAAAACATGTGGACCAAGCCTGAAAATGTGGATGTTAACAGCCATGTAGATGGGTATAACACATAATGACTGGTATACATTTGCCCCCATAGGTTATGCATTCACACACCCCTGTCTGTCCTGACACATAATAACCACTGGTACAGAGGTGCCATGGACACATACTACCCACTAGATATTGACATATATCTGTACAGCATCCCACTGCTCTGTCTGACATACATGACTGTTAAGGGAGGCCTGGCAGCAGTACATCTGGCAAGTATCAGGACATGACATCTCACTGGGTAAGTACACTAAGCTGCTAGGCATGTAACAAAGCACTGTGCAGGCTACAGGCAGACTGGCTCAACACTGGCCTACATTTCCTATGGGGGAATGCACATGTACCTGCATATATAGCAGGCTCTACAGGCATGTCACAGCACAGGGTAAGATACCCTGCATGAAAGTGCATAGCTACATCCAATGTGAACACAGCCACAGCCACATATGGTACGCTAACATAATATTACAGTATATCTGTTCAACACCTTCCTCATATGTGCCACTCACACACAGACCCTACATATACTGTGCCTTTGCACAGTGTGGTCCGATGCCTGTCTGTGGTATGGGACATGTGTGTGTATAGCCCTACAAAAATGTAAGCTGATATGGTAACATACAGTGGAGCAGCATGTAACATCAGATAGGATGGGACCAAGAACAATGACATCTACCACAGTCTGTAAACAGGCCAAAGTGCATATTAACAATACACACACTGTCGGCATTCACCATATGTACACAGACCTCAGTACTGTACACACAACCACTGAATGTCCAGCTTATGTCATCAAATATAACCCCTACTGTACATAACATGTGTAGCAGTCTGATATCTCACTGGCTTGTTATCAGATATGATGTCAGTAATTATGATGTACAGCAGATATCCACCTCTTAATGCTTGACATATGTACAAAGGTTGACAGAGTTATGGCTGGAAGCACATACACAGGGGCAATATTGACATGTTGCTGTGATAGCCTCATACATTTACTGTTGTAACAGGTTTTGTTGCAACATATGTCCTATGAGGGATATAAAGTCAGTAACTGTTATGGTTCCACCACCTACAGACTGCAACCCTCACACTACCCTCTGCAGTTCACAGATAGGTGCTCTGTGGGTAACACATGAAACCAAAGGAACCACGCACTATCCAGTCTGCAGATGACCATACAGATGGGGATTCCTCATACACATAGCACTGACATGGCAGGTATTAAAACATGTAGGACAGCCATAGCAACACACACCCTGTTAAACCAGCATTACTCCACATGCAGTTTAGCAGCACTTACAGACTGTAGTCAGGTCAGGCACATCCTCCTCATGTGTGTTGCCCTGTTTCCATACTGTATATTGTTAGAGGAAAATCCCCAATCCATCTGAGATGCTGTTTGCCAAACAACATATAGGGTTCCTGCTCAGAGTGAATGGAAAGCCCAACACCAATATGATGTTCCTAGATATTGGAGTGTGTTTCCATGCAACTGGCTATGGGAATGTTACCACAGCTGTTCCACATCCAATCAGCTAGAGGAGGGCTACAATTTGTGCAGAGGACATCAGCTGATCATGAGCATTACTTAAAATACACATGCTGCTGCCTAAGCAAAGCAGGTGTAGGTCTCCTCATCCACCAGAGAGGGAGTGAGAGAGGCAGACAGTGTCAAAGACAAGTCAGGGAGGGGAGGGAGAGTAAAACCTAAGCATGTTTGTGTCACACACCTACCAGCACAGGGTATCAAACCCCTGATGACTATGTAGTGCTATTACATTTCCATGCAGTTATAGGCTGCACCACATAGGTTACATGGTGAGGAGCCCTCAGAACTTATATGTAATGGTGAGTGACATCTGCAACAGGGATATGGTACTATACGGTAGGTGTGGTACACATGCCCGTCCGCATGTACAATTGCCAGCGACAACACAGCCACATTGTCACAGGGATGCACACACACTGACACACTTAGAAGGGCCAGAAATACAACTCATCACTGGTATCATTGCCACAACCCATTACTGTGCAGGTATCACATGCACCACAAGGGTCATACGGAGGTTATATGGGCAAAGGGTATGGGGAGGTGTCTGACATCAGTATGCCAATGGGGGTTTTAGTTAGTGTGAATGTGATCATATGCATCATATAACACACACACAAACACACAGGGTGCCATTACTGACATGCATGGGTGCATTTCTGCATGGGTGCGTGGTGGTCGACTGTACCAGACGGCTGTACAAGGCTAGGTGATGGGTATACCTTGGCATCAGGCCACGTGACAATGGTCTGCATTGTGGCTCAGGGCAGTAGTTTCTCGATTTGCCCACACAGGTGGGTATTGTCTCCACCATCCAGTCACCTGGGTGACTATTGCATGTGGCCAATGCTGCACATCACTTGTCATGTATGTGTTCCTTAGTCCATGACATGGATGGTGTCTGGGATGTGCACACCTCCCACATGCATGTACAGTGACATGTGGAACTGTGCCTGTGGTGTCTGGCCCATGTTGTGTACACAGATTATCCTCAGATGTACCAGTCTTGGCCTCCTGTGGTGGGAACTGTAAATGGACTGCAGGTTTACCCTGCACCTACATTGATAGCATGCTAATGGCATTCCCTGGTGTCAGTGGCATCTGTCCATTAGGGGCATGTTTTCAGGCATGGTATGTCCTTTGTGGGTCACATTTGATAGCACCACAGTTGTTGCAGGTGTCCAGTGGGGGACATGGGGAAGGTGCACTGTCTGCATGTACGTGCCTATTGGACAGATGGACAGGGTGCCATGCCCTCTGTAGCCCACTGCAATCACGCCATAGTTACTATCAGTGGGCAAAATGCAGTGTACTACCAACATATTGGCTGTTGCCTAGGCAAGTGTGTGTGTGTATGAGACATGGGTTGAGAGTGTGCTCTGGATAATACTGGGATTGCTAACTGTGTTTGCCTGGCCTTGATGCCGCATGTATGGGTATGGATTTGCACCCCAGCTTCTCAGCTATTTCACATCTGTTATCCCAGTATGGTGGACATTATACTAGGGCCACCATATAAGAAATTTGCAAAACCCACTCCACATTGGAGCCAGTTGTTACACACACACACACCTGTCATGTCTGGGATTAGAACTCCTACCTAATAGTTTATTCCACTACACTGTTATAATATGCACCACAGAGATTACTGGAGTACTCTTTCCTCAAAGGCGTATATCACATTGGATGACATCAGCAAGATTGCCAAAGTAGGACATTCGAATTGTAGTGAGTATGGCTAGGCTAAAATGCATTGCTCCCTACACAGACAGTAAAACACACACAAAACATCCACAACCGACGTGTGGGTATAGAACCCCTAATAGAGGTCTATATCACACTACAGTATGGAGATGTTATAGGATGCACCATGAGGATTATTGGAGTACTCCTTCCCCAAAGATGTATTTCACATTGGATGATATCAGCAGAATTGCCAAAGTAGGACATTCGAATTGTAGTGAGTGTGGCTAGGCTAAAATGCATGCTCCCTACACAGACATTGAAACACACACAAAACATCCACAACCGGCATGGGTGGGAATAGAACCCTACTAGAGGTCTAGCTCACACTACAGCAGTACACTACAGGGATTACTGGACTACCTCCTTCCCAGAGGTGTATTTCTAGGTGGATGACATCAGCAGCCTTACCAAAGTAGAGCATTCGAATTGTATGGAGAGTGACTACCCTAAAAAGCATTGCTCTCCACCCAGACACACACACACACACACACACACTTGCCAAGTCAGGGATTAGAACTCTTATCTAACTAATGTATCACACTACAGAAGTACACAGTTATAGGACACTCTACAGAGATTACTTGGCTACAACATTTCCAGAGGTGTATTTCTAGGTGGATGACATCAGCAGCCTTGCCAAAGTAGAGCATTCGAATTGTAGGGAGTGGGTCTACCCTAAAAAGCATTGCTCTCTACACAGACAGACAGACACACACACACAAACACACACACATACACACACACACACACACACACACACACACACACACACACACACACACACACACACACACACACACACACACACAGTTGCCATGTCTGGGATTGGAATTCCTACCTAACTAGTTTATCACACTACAGCAGTACACAGCTATGGGATGCCCCATGGAGATTACTGGACTACAACTCTCCCAAAGGTGTATTTCACAGTGGATGACCTCATCATGCTTGTCATAGTAGGGCTATGGGGAGGGCAGTGTGTGTGCATGGTCCATAATCCATTCATCTAGGGGTTGACATGCCACATGCGGCCACAAACAGGGTCATATTTCACAGGTACGTGTATACAGCTGCTAGATGACTACTTCCTTGTACAGTCATGTTGCACAGCTTGCAAGTGCACAACATAGTCTGTAATGTTGACAGATACCGGTGGCTAGTATCTGCAGTGAGTGACATCTGACCCTCATATGGTTGTGGCCTTTTGGCTGTGTGCTGGGTGGGACAGGCCCAGCACACAGCCCTTGTCACAGTCACCCTCTTCCACACATCTATGTAAATCTACCTTTGGCTTATTATAGTGTGTTGTCCTTACATATATGCCTGTATTCCTATCCACTGTGTGTGCAAAGCATGAGTGGTGCATACTGAGGAGTTTCTGCACTAACATCTGCGACTGCCAGATATGTCTGGTCCACTGGTGTTTGCAGACATGGCCTTTATGTGTTTATGTATGTGAACATGCCCAGAATGACCTTTCAGTATGTTGTTGACTGACATTGCCTTCATTTCTCTAAGTGTGTGTGACCTTTCAGTATGTTGTTGACTGACATTGCCTTCATTTCTCTAAGTGTGTGAGCATGCCCAGTATGCCCATCTGTACTGGATGTGAAGATCGAGTTCAGGTAGTTTGTACTGCAGTGCTGACCTTTGTGTTGTACACCTACAGGTAGCATGCTGTCTGTGCAGGGTATCCGTTGATCATTTGGCATTGACTGTTACTACATTTCTGCATAGGATGTGGGGCACATCTGACTATTTCTACATTTCTACACAGGATTGGGGGCACACCTGACTGTTATCACATTACTACATCAGATGGGGGGGGCACACCTGACTATTTCTACATTTCTACACAGGATTGGGGGGGGGGCACACCTGACTGTTATCACATTACTACGTAGGATGGGGAGGGCACACCTGACTATTTCTATGTTTCTACACAGGATTGGGGGAGCACACCTGTCTGTTATTACATTACTAAGTAGGATGGGGGCACACCTGACACTTGTACACATTTGCTAGGACTGTACTGGTATGTCAGGTACTCCATTTCATTCTGTAGTCTTACCTATCATGTGGACTAGAGGCATACCAGTGTACTACAGATCTTCACATTTATTTACCTACATATTAGTTTCTGAATTCCAACACTTCAGAACCGACATCCCACTGCCTGACCTGCTGTAGTTTGTCTGTCTAGGCCTGGGAGGGAAGGTTACCCTTAGGCCTCATTCAGAGGCCATAGCATAGCCTTTGTTTGTCTACACCTGTCCTGCTGGCTGTGACTGTTGTTGGGTATGTGAACCCCCCTGATTGGCATGTGTGAGTCACTTACCTTGTGGGTGTCCCAGTATTGAGGGTGGTGTTGCAGGCCTGCCTATGTTGGATGCACATAGTACACTCCCTACACATGGTTGGGCACAGTTAGAGTAATGTTTGGAATCCCTTTTACTGTATGTGAGAGTCAGAGAGAGGTGTTATTCCCTGGGTCCCTCCTGTGTCAGTGTATGTGCTATGTTTTGCCTCTTTTCCAAGGCCAGGGCATATTGGGCACATCTCCTTCTGCCTACTGGGGCAGGCTCAGGTTGTTCCTCCTCTGAGTCACTCTGTGCCTGTGCAGGCCTTGGCAATGGTGGGGGGCTGTGTGGCCCTGCCCCATGCTGTTCCTGCTGCAGCTGTTTCTGCAGGATTATATTGTGTAACATGGCACATATAAGCACAATTTGGGTACATGTAGCTGTTGAGGACTGCAAGGCTCCACCGGATGTGTCCAGGCACCAGAACCATGACTTGAGCATCCCAAACACATGCTCTACTATAATTCTGGTCTGCCTCATTATGGAGTTTTTGTTCAGGTGTGTGTGTATTTCTGATGGGTGTCATCAGCCATGGCTCCAGTGCATATCCAGCATCCCAAACTAGGTGACTGTCAGGGATATCCCCACTGGCAAATCTCTGGTAGAGCTGCGTTAGATGCCAGATGTGGGAGTCGTGATAGCTTTCAGAGCAGACAGCACACACATTCATTATTATGCTCTGGGCATCGCACATGACCTGGCAGTTGATGGAGGGGAAACCCTTGCGGTTGATGTAGACCCTACCCTGCTCACCAGGTGGTGCTTTGATGCATATGTGAGTGCAGTCTATAGCACCCACTAACTCAGGGTATTCTGCTATTTGGTGGAATAGTTGCATATTGCTGGCCAATGCCTCATGGGCATTGGGGAAATATACGTGCTCACCGACATGTGCTGACATGGCATCCAGGAACTGGTGGAGTACCCTGGATGCTGATGCCTGTGCAATCCCCATCATATCCCCAGTTGGCCTTTGGAAGGTACCTATAGCCAGTATTCTTAGGCCTACACATGCTTTGGTATCCACTAGGACGGATTCCCCTCTGTTAGTTCTGTGTGTCAGACGTGGCCGACACAGCTCAACAATTTGCTGCAGGAGGTCCCTGTACACCCTATAGTGCTCCACTATCTCCAGCTCATGTAGCCCCTGGTAGGTTACCCTGAGTCTGTACACTCTTCTCCATCTCCTCACTGTGGGTTTGTCGACAGCATTCACATCCTCACCACCCTCAGCCTCTTCCACAAGTTGTTGTATGACAGCTATTGCAGCCCCTATCATTTTGCTGTTGTGAGTGTTAAAAGTACCCGGTGGTGTAGAGTGTGGGAAAAACCAGAGGGGAAGGTGTTTGCATAGTTTATAGTAGTGTTCTGTGCTGGGCTGGTCTGCTGCTTGTGTAATTGGCTGATTCTGATCCATTTCACCTGCCAGCTATGCTAGTTCTCATTGATTACCTTTCTACTGCTGTTTTCCCTTCCCATTGCCTTCCTGTTTAAGTCCGGGGCAGCGTCTTCTCCACCAAATAGCAGAATGCCCTGAGGATGTGAGTGCTATAGACTGCACACACATACACATCAAAGCACCACCTGGTGAGCGGGGTAGGGTCCACATAAACGGCAAGTGCTTCCCCTCCATCAACTGCCAGGTTGTGTGCGATGCCCAGGGCATTATAATGAATACGTGTGCTGGCAGCCCTGGAAGCTATCACGACTCCCACATCTGGCATATGACACAGCTATACCAGAGATTTGCCAGTGGGGACATCCCATATGGCCACCTAGTGGGAGATGTTGGTTACGCACTGCAGCCGTGGCTGATGGCACCCATCAGAAATGTACACACACCCGAACAAGAACTCTATAATGAGGCATACACACAAATGAGAATCATAACAGAGCATGTGTTTGGGATGCTCAAGTCACAGTTCCGGTGCCTGAACATATCTGGTGAAGCCTTGCAGTACTCTCCAGCTACATGTACACAAACTTTCATTGTATGTGCCATGCTACACAATATGATCCTGTGGAAACAGTTGCAGCAGGAACAGCACAGGGTAGGGCCACACAGCTCCCCACCATTGCCAAGGCCAGCACAGGCACAGAGTGACTCGGAGGAGGAACAACCTGAGCCTGCCCATGTAGGCAGAAGGAGGCATGCCCAGTATGCCCAAAGAGGCAATGCATAGCACATACACTGGCACGGTAGGAACCCAGGGAATGACAACTCTCTCTGACTCACACATACAGTACAAGAGATGCCAAACATGACACTACCTTTGCTTTACCATGTAAAGGGAGTGTACTATGTGCATCCAACATAGTCAGTCCTCCAGCACCATCCTCAATACTGGCACAGCCACAAGTAACTCACCCTTCCTATCAATTGCTGAATGGAGTAGTATGTTCTGCTAATTATAGCTATGGTATGGATGTGAGCATGCAAGGGAATCAGGTGGCTGAATGGGATGGCAGCAGATAGTGGACACCTATATGGGCAGCATGTAATCCATAACAAATACTGGTGTCAACAAAGGAGGCAGTACTAGACAAGGTGACAAATCCCACTGCAGTACATGTGGTGGCCCAAATGTGTGTCCATAGGATACACACATGCTTGTCAGTGAGGTTCACATACCCAACAACAGCCTCAGCCAGCAGGACAGGTGTAGATGACCATAAAGAATGGTTGTGCTAAGGCCTCCAATTAATGGCAATGGATAACAGCCTCCCTCCGGACCTACACAGACAGACTACAACAGGTCAGGCAGTTGTATGTTAGTTCTGCAGGGTATGAAGTCTGAAACTCAAATGTAGGTCAATAAAACCTAAGATCTGTACTCTACTGATATGCTTCTAATCTGCATGATAAGTCAAAATACAAAACAAAATGGAAGCCAAAAGAGCACCTGAAATACCAGCACAGTCAAAGCAAATGTTTACAGTTGTCAGGTGTGCCCCCCCCCACAATCCTATGTAGAAATGCAGTAACATGTACGAGTGGGGTTAATAACAGTGGAGCACAGATTACCTGAGCTGGCCCAATTTACAGGATAGATTGCTGCATGTGTGCAATATGCAGGGCTCTGTGTGTTAGGTTGTTGTGTGTTGTACATTGTGTGGAAGCAATCAGCATGTAGGCATGGAGGGTTGTGTCCTGGTGGCCTTTGGCCAGTATTGTCGATGACAGGGCCATGTTTTGACAACTGCAGTGCCAACCACAATGCATCCCAGCAAGATGCAATTCAGCAGTCATCCATACTCATTGTTCAGATGTCATTATCTGTCACCACCCGAAAGATGAACATGCCATGAATGTGGGCCCAAACATATACACAGTACACAAGTGGAAGTACCCTAGACAGAGTATGTAAAATGTAACTGTCAAATGCACACACCTTTGGAATTGTACATACAGATTAGCAGCACTTCAGCTGTCTGTGTAGTATTGAATGCTGATGTATTCTGGCTAATCACTGGAAGACCACAAAAGGCACAGTTATGAAGCAATTAGAGAATGCCTATGTCCCCACACAAGGCAGCATAAAGGGAATGTCCCAGTTATATCTGTGAGTCAGCTGCAAGAGGCCTCCATATCACACGTGCACTCAGCTCACCCCACTATCACCCACAGGTTTATCACAGGTCATATCCCTGCTGTTGGGAATGAGTACAGTATGACCCCCACTTCTGTATGGGAATACCCACAGAATGCAGCATGCTGAAGAGGTGTCCTATGCAGGTGTGTCCCTAGCTGTAAGCAGCACACTGCCAGCATCCAGACCAATGGATTAATATGGACAGGAACTATTGCCATTAGCACCTCACACACTTGCCCTGTCACCCCGGGGGAATCCAGTGTCTCACAGCCTGGGACTGTAGGAGTGACATAATGCACTGACCTGCTATAGATGGCCTGCATCAGTACCAAATACCATAAAGTTCTCTGTCAAAGGCCTGTGCCTCACCTGTACTACCAGTGTATGTTATCGCATGGGGTCCCAACTAACAACATAACACAGTCCACAGAACACAAATGCAAGGCCATGTCGACAAATCCCAGTAGCATGCCCACCATGTCTTACTGCATGAACTGTGGACCAACCCCTAAATAACGATGGGATGAAGGGACAACTTTAGGGATATTTTGCAGATATCACTCGCATAATGTTAGGAAGAGGATAGAATAACAGAGTGGGGGGTGTAGAAGCATGGATGCCATGGAGTGTGTGAAGTCTGAAACTCTGATGTGTGCCCATACTATCCATGCCAAACATGACACTACCTTTGCTTTACCATGTAAAGGGAGTGTACTATGTGCATCCAACATAGTCAGTCCTCCAGCACCATCCTCAATACTGGCACAGCCACAAGTAACTCACCCTTCCTATCAATTGCTGAATGGAGTAGTATGTTCTGCTAATTGTAGCTATGGTATGGATGTGAGCATGCAAGGGAATCAGGTGGCTGAATGGGATGGCAGCAGATAGTGGACACCTATATGGGCAGCATGTAATCCATAACAAATACTGGTGTCAACAAAGGAGACAGTACTAGACAAGGTGACAAATCCCACTGCAGTACATGTGGTGGCCCAAATGTGTGTCCATAGGATACACACATGCTTGTCAGTGAGGTTCACATACCCAACAACAGCCTCAGCCAGCAGGACAGGTGTAGATGACCATAAAGAATGGTTGTGCTAAGGCCTCCAATTAATGGCAATGGATAACAGCCTCCCTCCAGACCTACACAGACAGACTACAACAGGTCAGGCAGTTGTATGTTAGTTCTGCAGGGTATGAAGTCTGAAGCTCAAATGTAGGTCAATAAAACCTAAGATCTGTACTCTACTGATATGCTTCTAGTCTGCATGATACGTCAAAATACAAAACAAAATGGAAGCCAAAAGAGCACCTGAAATACCAGCACAGTCAAAGCAAATGTTTACAGTTGTCAGGTGTGCCCCCCCCCCCCACAATCCTATGTAGAAATGCAGTAACATGTATGAGTGGGGTTAATAACAGTGGAGCACAGATTACCTGAGCTGGCCCAATTTACAGGATAGATTGCTGCATGTGTACAATATGCAGGGCTCTGTGTGTTAGGTTGTTGTGTGTTGTACATTGTGTGGAAGCAATCAGCATGTAGGCATGGAGGGTTGTGTCCTGGTGGCCTTTGGCCAGTATTGTCGATGACAGGGCCATGTTTTGACAACTGCAGTGCCAACCACAATGCATCCCAGCAAGATGCAATTCAGCAGTCATCCATACTCATTGTTCAGATGTCATTATCTGTCACCACCCGAAAGATGAACATGCCATGAATGTGGGCCCAAACATATACACAGTACACAAGTGGAAGTACCCTAGACAGAGTATGTAAAATGTAACTGTCAAATGCACACACCTTTGGAATTGTACATACAGATTAGCAGCACTTCAGCTGTCTGTGTAGTATTGAATGCTGATGTATTCTGGCTAATCACTGGAAGACCACAAAAGGCACAGTTATGAAGCAATTAGAGAATGCCTATGTCCCCACACAAGGCAGCATAAAGGGAATGTCCCAGTTATATCTGTGAGTCAGCTGCAAGAGGCCTCCATATCACACGTGCACTCAGCTCACCCCACTATCATCCACAGGTTTATCACAGGTCATATCCCTGCTGTTGGGAATGAGTACAGTATGACCCCCACTTCTGTATGGGAATACCCACAGAATGCAGCATGCTGAAGAGGTGTCCTATGCAGGTGTGTCCCTAGCTGTAAGCAGCACACTGCCAGCATCCAGACCAATGGATTAATATGGACAGGAACTATTGCCATTAGCACCTCACACACTTGCCCTGTCACCCCGGGGGAATCTAGTGTCTCACAGCCTGGGACTGTAGGAGTGACATAATGCACTGACCTGCTATAGATGGCCTGCATCAGTACCAAATACCATAAAGTTCTCTGTCAAAGGCCTGTGCCTCACCTGTACTGCCAATGTATGTTATCGCATGGGGTCCCAACTAACAACATAACACAGTCCACAGAACACAAATGCAAGGCCATGTCGACAAATCCCAGTAGCATGCCCACCATGTCTTACTGCATGAACTGTGGACCAACCCCTAAATAACGATGGGATGAAGGGACAACTTTAGGGATATTTTGCAGATATCACTCGCATAATGTTAGGAAGAGGATAGAATAACAGACTGGGGGGTGTAGAAGCATGGATGCCATCGAGTGTGTGAAGTCTGAAACTCTGATGTGTGCCCATACTATCCATGCCTGCAAATCCAGTAATGGGTGGCTACAAACCTGCTTGTAAACCACAATGTGAAGGGGAACTGCCCAGATATATCAGCCCTGTCTCTGGGTAACCTGGGTGAATCTGTACAGCTGAGAGGTATGGCCACAGCAGGATATGGCCATTCTGTTATGTCAATAGATGTACAAGCAGGGGATCCTCAGCCACCACAGTACCAAGGTGCTGGACCATTTACACAGATCCATCAGCAAGTGTCTGCAGCTACCCCTCCAGAATGGCATGAGTGTGCAAGAATATGTAGGCTGCAGACCACAATACTGGACACAGCTTCATTCGTCTTGTATTTCCCAGGAAATAACTGTGAGCAAATAGGTATATCTTTTGGTAGCTGATAACATAATACATCACAGTGGAAAACAGTACATGTCTGAATATCTCTGCTAACACCAACCATGTAACACAAGCAGCACAGACAGCAATAGTTACAGTATCCCACTATCTTTCGCCTATTGTGACTCCATATTGTCAACCCATCTACAGATATCCTGCAGAAACAGATTTCTAGCTTGTAGGTGTAGAACACAAAATCCTGCACTGGAATACAACCCACCTGGAATGGATTCACACACTCAATACAGAAAGTTATAATGGGCATGCTCCTACACTTAGAGAAATGAAGCCCATGTCTGATAACAACAGTGGACTATACATATCTGTCAGTCGCAAATACACCACATTGCACACCATTCATGCTCTGCACATACATACATACATACTCATGCATATCTAAGGTCAACACACTATAATAAGTCAAACATACACACACACAGATGTGAGGCAGAGAGAGGCAGACAGTGACAAAGAGACTGCCATCATGAGGCCCGTCCCACCCACCACACATCCAATTGGCCAATATTACATGATGTGCTGATGTCAATCACTGTAGACATTTGCTTTTGGTAGCCCTCAGCTCTATAGTGCCTGTGGTGCTTGTGATAACTGTGTAACATGATAGTACAAATCAGTATTCATCTAGCATTTGTATACCCAGTCCTGTCAAATGTAAAGTTGTGTGTGACTGAGTGTTGTTTGTGTGTTTCCAGAGGAATGGTTTATGACCCATTCACACACACTGCACTTCCCATAGCCCATCTTACCACTCATGCTAATGTCAGTCACCTTCAAATAACCCTCTGGCCAATTATCAGCTCCATAATCTCTGTGGTGCAAGCGGTCACTGCATAATGCTGTAGTGTAACATACTAGTTAGGTAGGAGTTCTAATCCCAGACATGTTAACTGTAAAACTCTGTGTGTGTCTGTGTGCAGAGATTAATGATTTTGAGGCCATTCACAGTCACTACACCTCCCATTGCCCTACTTTTGCAAGCCTGCTGATGTCAGTCACCTTGAAATGCCCCTCTGGAGAAGGGATAACCCTATAAACTCCATGGCATGTGTGATAACTGTGTAATGTTATAGTGTAACATACTAGTTAGGTAGGAGTTCTAATACCAGACATGGCATCTGTGCAGCTCTGTGTAGAGATTAACAATTTTGAGACCATTCACAGTCACTACACCTCCCATTGCCCAACTTTAGCAAGCCTGTTGATGTTAGTCACATTGAAATACTCCTTTGGACAAAGGCTAGCCCTATAAGCTCCGTGGTGTATGCCATAAATGTAAAGCAATGTAGTAGCAATAACTCCACAGGTATGGGTTTAAATCTCATCTGTGGCAAGTGTTTGTGTATGTACCTCAAATATTTCGGCCCCATTTACAGCTAGTACACATCTCAGAGCTTGACATTATCAGTCCTGCAGATATCATCCACCTTACAAGTACCTGTTGTCAACTCTAAACCATGTCAGGGCAGTGGTGCATGTGGTAAATGTGTAACATAATGGCCCATAAAGATTGTTAGAGGTTTCAACCTCACCCCTGGCAAATGTCAATGTGTGATTAGGGTAAAAATATTTTTGGGGTCTGTCACCCACTACATCACTCAATGCTAGTATCTACAAGGGCTGGTGATGTTCCTCGCCTTAGAAGTACCTTGGGATAACATCCATCCAATAAGCTCTGTGGCATGTGAGATAAATGGCATGTTTTCACTAAAAGCAGGAAATACAAGTATTTTATATTTGGATAACTAAAGATAGCCTTCTGTGACCCAATTACACTAACAACCAATTAAGTTGTTCATTCTTATCACAAAATAAAATAAAACACTCAGCTTCTTCTCAGATGTCACCTTAACATAACCAAGCATGTGTAATTATGAGTTGTTAACTTGTTTGAATTTTCCAGTAATTTCCATGCAGACCTTGCATACTAAAGCAATTAATGAAACATTCACTGATCACATCAACATGAACTGTTTCCTCTCTCTTTTCTTTAAGCAGCAGCATTTGTATTATACAAACTGAAGAAAGACTGGTATTGCTAAACTATATTGTGTCTCAATTTGGCTCATAATTGCAATTAGAAAGGCATTCATTCAAAGTACAAATGTGAATATTATAGTAATAATATAGTAGTGACAAACAATTGGATCCATGGGTGTTTTAAGGCTATTTTATTTTAATGACCATATACACCATGCCAATACCTACCTCTAGCCTTTACTTCCTTTATCAAGTGGAAGAGGCCATTCAGTTTCTAAGAGAACTCCTCCATTCATCAAGGTTTAACATGAAATAAGGTAAAGAATCACATTGTTTAAACTACAGAGAAAGTTTATTTCAGAGAAGGAGGGCAATGGGAAATAGTGTTTCTCAATTTTGTTCTGTTTATCTGTTGAAAGTTCAGGCCTCTGGTTCTAGTGTTAGCTGAGTAGTTCGCCTTATTGATATATAGGAGGTCAAGATGGCCTCTTATGGTATGTTAAATGAAGCACAGATCATCCCACAAGAGTCAGTAAGATACATAGTATAAGGACCTGATAACTAAGGTAATTAAAACCAGAGATCTCTTTTGTTAGGAACCTCTGAGACTTTTCCAATTTGTTGAGATGACGTGAGTTGCATAATGAATGCAGAGCTGACTCTATAATGTGTTTGATCAGTGCTGTATATGGAGGAACAAAACCATGTTTGTTCTAGATGAGCTACCTTTGACTACTAGCTGTGGTAAGTAGAAAGATTTCCTGACAACAGTTGCAATGTGATAAACAAAGGAGAGAAAACTTTCTATCCAAGTGCCCAAGAGACTGACTACCTTATCATTTTATAAGGGTGCATTATCTATAATGTATATTGTGTGTAACTTCTTCTTCCCAGAATAAATACTACTACACTTTTTAGCATTTAGTTTAAGCCTATTTCCCGAGCACTAGATATTAACTAAGGTAAGCTCTTTATCAAGGGTGCATATACGTGAGGGGGTTTTAACAAATACATCCAACTTGCAGTCATCTGCAAATTTAATTAGACTGAGGTCTTGGTTATCATTTCTGAGATCAGAGAAGTAGATGCCAAATATGAGAGGACCCAGCACAAACCACTGGGGGACTCTCCTATTTGCCTTAGCACTATTTGAAGAGGCATCCACCATGAGTTATATGGGGTCTGTCTTTCTGATATTTAGCAATTCATCTTACTGTGTATGGACCTATGTTTAAGGATCATAGTTTTGTTACAATTCCAACATGTGGCATTATATTGCACAGATCAGATAGGCTGAATGAGCAGCATGGCTATCATCAATGACTTATGTAACTCTTGTGAAGAAATTAACAAGGTTTAACAAGCATGCTCTCCATTAGATGAATCTATATTGTTGGGGATTAAGTTTGATGAGATTTTTTAATATAATAATTAATGAGATAGGTTATGATATGCTCTAACTTTTCATATCAAACTTGTAAGGCTAATTGGTATGTAAGTCCCAGGCTCAGTGGGAAGGTCAGCCTTGTAGAGGGGCACTACCACGACAGTGCACCAGTATTCAAGTACATAGACTGTAGCTGGGCTTCAGTTAAACATTTTAAGAAGTTTAGCAAGAGCCTGTTTGATGCTGATTGAAAAGCACCTGGGTATGTTATCAATAGCCATGGAGGAAGTGTTTTTGGTTTTAGATAATACCTTAAGACCATAATCTTTTGTAGTGATGGGGGAAAAGGGAATCTGGGATGGAATATACTTATTTGCTAGTATATTTCTTATTAAATATGAGTCAGAGTAGAGGGCTACATTAACAAGAGGTTCACAACTATTTCTTAGTTTTCCTTATATAGTTAAAGGATAATTTGTAGTTAGCCTTTCCTTCAGAAGCTAATGTCCATTCATAGGTTGCATTACTTGTTTTTATACTGCTTTTCATGCTTTTGGCAATATTTTTATTCTATTGTCATTCTGAGGTGATCTTGACTTACCGTTCAACCTAAGGAGTTTTTCCTGTTATTATAAAGTTTATTTATGTTACTTTATCACCAGGGGGATTTATGTTTAAATTTCGCATTGTGCCTGGCTCTAGTTTGAACTACTAGATTTATGCACTTGTCTAACTGGATATAAAACTCTTTAGTGAAGCTGGCTGCTGTGTTGGTGTCAACAGTAGTAAAGGCAGAGGTAAATTTAGGCATTTCAGCATATACTTGTGAAAGGTTAACCCTTCTGAAGTCCTTGAAATTAAATCAAGTGCAATGCAGTTTTTACATCCCTTGTGTATAGATTCTCAGAAAAATTGTCAATTTAGATTGAAAGCCTCTCCAAAACAGTGCATTGAAGTGTAGTCTTAGAGCAGTGCAGCCACAAAGGACATGGCCCAATCCATCTTGGCAAACTGACATTTAGGTGACTGTTCCTCTGGTCAAATAAATTTGGTTGACCACAGCATCTTTGCATGGACTTATACATACAAAACAAAATCAGGTATCATGGATGTGATGCAGAAACACGTTTTATATTGATAAACAATGTACCACATGCTCCTCAGTTAATTTATTTCTAGAAAGGTAATGAAAGGTGCATGCATCTCTCTCTCACCAAGTAATTTTTTCAACTGCTATCAAATCAACAAATTTTGAGCTACTGCCCTGAGGTGTTCTTCTACTGCATAATGCTGTCTTCTGGTGATTACTGTGTAAGTCAGTCAAGTCCTTCAAGCTGCTTGTGTCATTTTGAAGCCAGCACATTTTCACACAGCACTAATTCCCAGATATTAAAAACATGAGTGGTTTACTGTAGCACAATGTGAAACAGGCACATATGTTGCTTATCTTCCAGAATAGTAGTCCTCTCAGGTGAATGTGTCATGCTTTGTGTTTTCTGACACAAAAAGGTCCTCAATGATTCAGAAGGAGGCTGATGATTGTGGAGCTTGATGACATTTTAGAACCACTCTGCCATACTTGTTGAGCTTGCCAAGGACATAGTTGGTGTCAAAGAAGTTAATTTAGGGTTTCCCACATGATGGCATAGATCTCTCTATTTATGTCAAAGTCCTCATTTATGTTAGAACCTCTTGGGATACTATGCAGCATAACATCAGAGTATGCATTCCTTACCCTACTAGCAGTACCTGCATGATGTTAATGATAAGATGGGCTGAATGGCTCCTGCCATGTCACTGTGGGATGGCATGATGGTGTCTTCTTTCAGCTTTACCCATACCGGACTGTTTTGTTCTCACAGACATCCCCTGATCCAAAAGCATGTTTAGATATGCAGGGACCAGATGCAACACATGTATGCAAATATATCTAGTTTTATTTGCATACCACTGGGCTCAGAATGAAGCTGGCGGTTAGCAATCTGAACTGCATGGAACATTAGTGAAAGTACAGTTATAGATGGATTACATCTTTGTGGAAGTCGGTGATGGCTTGTTATGTGCTTCTAAATCCAGAGACACCTTGCCTCTATATCACAGTCAGACATTTTCTCCTTTATTCAACCTGCAGACTAGTCTGATCATTATGCAAGGGTGTTTAGAATTCTACCCTTTTTAACATTGTTGCCATATACAGTAAAACATACACCTCTAAAAGAGTATCCATGATATTCAGTAAAACTTTTTTACAAGGTGCCATGCAGCATATACATAGTAATCTACAGGACTGTGAAAACAGAATTAATCGAGCAGAAAATGTTGGCGCTAACTCGCAACATACGGGTGATGCAATTTCAGGTACTGTTTCTCCTGGTAGACCCATTTTAACAAAAGACTGGCTAAACAAGAGTATTTGTTTTAAACTTGATATGAATTGCCCAAAAGGAAAAAGAAATGGTGATTCATACAGTAAAATGACTGATAACTTGTCCAAGAATATGTTTAAATATAAAAGTTTACATATTGAAAATGCATATCTTACTGAATGTATCAAGAGAAATGTTGTTCCAAAAGGTCTTAGAATGTATAAATATCCTAACAATGTGGAAATAGGTTCTACTTTTCACAAGGAATTGTTAGAAGTTTTTAATAATAGTGGTTTGGATATTTTAAAATTAATTATTAAGGAAAATAATAGAAATTTGATTGTGTTACAAAATGATATTGAAGTTTTGGAGGGGCTTATAAAGGATGATTTATTTTTTGATATACAACAAGAGAGAGATAAATTTTACAAAATAAGAGGTGAAATAGATGAAAAATGCACTGGATTAATTAATAGAAAAATGGAGAAATTAAAACATGATTTGATTGATTATGAAAATGAAGTAAGTTATCCTAAACCTGGTGCTTATGGAAATGTATATAATGGAAAGAAAGGATTTAATAGGAATATTAATAACAATTTTTTTAACAAAAATAAAAATAATAGAAGTGATAGGGAATTTGATGAAATGGGAGAGAGATGGAGAGATGATTTGTATGATAAGGAATTTCCCCCATTGGAAAGAGTAAGGACTAATAGTGGAATGGATGGAATGTCCCATGAAAATTTTCATATGGGAGGGGGAGAAGGGGGAGGGGGAGATACTAAGTATGTGTACTCCGGACCCAGTATCTTTAAGTATAAGTATATGTACCCCGGACCCAGCTTTTTTAAATAGCATTGATTTAAATGAGTATAATATAAATGATGCAAATATTATAAATACTTTAAATGGTTTTACTATCTATAATTATAGTGATGTGAAGCTTTAAGATGAACATTTTTGTCTATTAGGAAAAGGTTTCAAATTTATTCCACAAGTAAAAGGGGAATTGACAGCTACACTCCTTGATTTAAAATTATTTTTGAGAAAAGTTAATTTAAAATTAATATATGGTAGGAATGATAAACAAGTAAATTCACATCTCATTGATAGATCTTTAGTGAGATTCTCAGTGTTTAATCCCCCATTGCATCCACAACTTAAAAATGTGGAAAGTATTATGGAAGCAGAAATAAGAAAAACATATAAACATATAAAAAGATGGGAAATGAGATGAACATTAGTAAGGAGGAATTTAAAGCACTGAATGAGTTAAGGAATAATTCGAAAATAAGAATTATGAAGCCCGATAAGGGGGGGGGGGGCAGTCATTATGGACACTATTACCTATGGAGGAAAAATGAATCAAATATTGAGAGATGAGAATAAATATAGGGTGGTGTCCAGGAATTAAATTTATTTAGCTTATAAGAAGATAGATATGGAACTAGAGGGAATGTATAGTGAATTATTAATTGATGGAAAGATGTTAAATTATTTAAAGGCAGAAAAACCAAAAATACCAGTTATCTATGGCATTCCTAAAGTTCATAAAAATGTATTGGACCCACCGCTGAGACCTATTGTCTCAGTGGATGGTTCAAAAACATTACCTTTGGCCAAATTTATAGATAGTAAAACAAAACATATATGGGTTAATAAGCTTGCTATTTTAAAAGATTATTGGGATTTGTTAAGGATGATAGATAATAGTATGTACACTGAAAATCTATTATTTGTAACAATTGATATAATAGATTTATTTTCATCTATTCCCAGTTTAGAAGGTATGAATATGTTTGAAGAAGAAATATTTATGGATAAGATATTGACACATAATGATAAAATAATTTGCACAGGCTTGATGGACATGATACTTAAAAATAATTTCCTATTATTTAATGGGGAATTTTTCAACAAGCATAGGAGTAGCCATGGGAGCAGCCTGTGCACCTACTTATGCAAATATTGTACTGGCTAACTGGGAAGAAAAATATGTACTTAAATCAGAATTCCACATTTATTGGAATCTTTATAAGAGGTTCCTAGATGACATAGTTATATTCTGGGTAGGGGGTAAAGAAAAATTAGAAGAATTTATAAAATATATTAATCAAACTACCGATTTTCTTAAATTCACCTATAATGTTTCTGAGAAGGTTTTACAATATTTAGATATTGAAATAATTAAAAGTGAAGGTAATTTTGCATCTAAAGTTTATAGAAAGATAACTTACTGTAATTCATATTTGCATTATAACAGTGCACACCCAGAACATAGTAAAAGAAATATAATAAAAGGTCAATTTGTGAGGGGGTCAAGAATGACAAGTAAATCGGAAGATTTTAAGATGGAATGTGACTTGTTAGAAGGTATGTTTCTAGATAGAGGATATAATAAAAGTTTGGTACATAGTGTTAGAATGGAAATAGAAAGAGGGAGAATGGGAAAATTTGAGCCCATTTTAGGTATTAAAGAGACTATGGGCAGCTATATAGGAAACAATAGTAATGCTAGTTTACAAGAAACATATAAAATGTCCTTTGTATTAGAGTATAATGGTTTGAATCAAAGCATTAAATCAGTTTTCTATAGAGAATGGGAAAGATTCAAAGCTCAGATTTGGAAGATTAGACCTAGAGACACCTGTTGGTATAGTGTTTTTATAGTTGGTGGCTTTGCAGTTGCCTGCCCCTAGTGTAAATTTGATCTGGGACCCTCCTCCCAGTCTAGTGTCATTACCTCATTCTACCCAGTACAAGGAGAGCATTTGAGAAGGCCAATCAGCTTAGTTTCTGCTACTCCTTTCTCTCTTTCCTTTCTCTCTTTCCACAAAAAAAAAAAAAAAAAAATGTATCTGCTTTTACTGTATTTGTGTTTTTTCCTACTTTATTTTGCTTTTGCGTCATCTTAAAAGTACTCAATTGTATTTATTACTGCTTGGTGTAACTCATTCTAAGCCTTTTAGTTTAAGCACCTGGGCTTCAGACCAGTTTTACATTAAGAAGGTTTGTGGTCTGCACTGTAGTGGCAGAACAGGTAGCTTACATCCTTCTAAGTTGGGAACTGCTGATTGAGGGCTCAGTGTCTGTTATTCTAAAAGTGTATTAATTCTGGTTTAAGCACTTGGGCTTGAGGCCAGTTATTTTACATTAAGAGGGTTCGAGTTCTGCACTTTTGTGGGAGGAGAGGCTGGACTCTGTCCTTCTGAGCTGGGAATTTCTTGTTAAAGGCTTATAGTGCCTGCATATTTGAACTGCTTCTTACTGAAATTGGTACACCTTGTTTGCTGTAGCATAGACTAGATCCAGGCCTGCTGAATCTAGCTTTGTTTGTATAACTTGAGCACTAATCCAGGCATTCTTTAAAGTATTAAGTTGTATTTATTACTGCTGGTAGTAACTTGATTAAAGTGTAGCTATCATTTCTAAGTCTTTTGGATTAAGCACTTGGGTTTCAGACCAGTTGTTTTACATTAGGAAGGTTTGTGGTCTGCACTGTGGTGGCAGGACAGGTAGCTTACATCCTTCTAAGTTGGGAACTGCTGATTGAGAGCTCAGTGTCTGTTATTCTAAAAGTGTATTAGTTCTGGTTTAAGCACTTGGGCTTCAGGCCAGTTAATTTACATTAAGAAGGATTGCGGTCTGCACTCTTGTGGGAGGAGAGGCTGGACTCTGCCCTTCTGAGCAGGGAATTTCTGGTTAAAGGCTTATAGTGCCTGCATATTCTGTTTCTTACTGAAATTGGTACACCTTGTTTGCTGTAGCATAGACTAGATCCAGGCCTGCTGAATCTAGCTTTGTTTGTATGCTTGTTGTTTGTTTATTTCCTGAAACGCCAATTCCACCTAAAAGCGGCCTTTAGCACTTCTGTGGATCCCTAGTGATATCTGCATTGCTTACTGTACTTATTTCCTTGTTTCACTTGAAAAAAAGTTACTGTTTGTCGTTTTTGCATTTAAGTTACCTGTAATACATTGCATTTAAGTTACCTGGCACTTGCTCACTAAAGCAATTATATAAGTCAGCTCTAAAAAATTAAAAGCACTACACCCTCACAAACTCCCCTTGAGTACCTTGTTCCCCATTGGCCCTTTTTTTCAATTATAAAGGAATTCCCAATACTATTCTATCATGTCCAAAGGTCAGTTGTCAATCTCCTCTCTGGTCCAGCTGGTGAATCTGGGAATCTTGAGGCAATGTTACAACTGCCTCATGTACACAGACAACCCTCTCCTCCTCCAACAAATTCCAACACATGTGAGAGATGCAACCATATAGCCAAACTGGAGGCTAAGCTCTCTCAACTCAGTACTGGCGTAACCAGTCAGGAGGAGAAAGAAACCACACTCACTACAATTCCAGTCTCACATAGACCTACCACGACAACAAACCAAACACATAAACACACAAAAACATACTCGGAGGCTCTAAATAAAAATCTGCCTAAGCAGCAGGGACCTCCAAAGCAGACACCCAAGCAACCACTACCCCAAAACAAAACACGTGCAACACATAGCTCACAAAGCCAGTGTGCGAACAGTCACAGCCCTTAAGGCTAAACAACACACCTGATACACTTGTAATAGGTGACTCTATCGTCAGGCACACTGACGTCCCACTCACCAGGCTGAACAAGGAGAAGGTCACGGTGAGCTGCCTGTTGGGCGCTAGGATCCGCCACATAACACAAGCACTCAGGTCACTCCAAGGCAAGTACAAATATGACTCAGTCATTGTCCATGCTGGTGTGAATGACCTGAGACGTACCTCCCTGGACTACATGAAAAGAGACATAGAAGAGCTCTCTGAGCATGTAGCCCAGGCCGGTATGACCCTGACCTTGAGTAGCATCTTACCCTCACCAAGAATGATGCCACAATATGAAGACAAGATGATCAATTTCAACAGTTGGCTTAAGTGTTGGTGTCATTCAAAGGGGATCCAATGCCTGTCAGCCTGGGATGACATGCTCGACAAGCCATGATGCTTCACTAGGGACGGCTTGCACCTGTCACCCCTGGGCTTTCGGATATTGGCAAAGGCTCTTGCTACCCCCATAGTGCTTTTTTTAGGCAAGGCTCAAAAGACAAACCCATCTCCATAGGTATCACAAGGGATAAGAAACTAAGAGTAATGCTACTCAACACCAGAAGTCTAAACCTCAAGATGCACACACTCGAAACTCTCCTTAGCATGGAGAACATCGATATCTGTGCAGTAACAGAAACCTGGTTCAAGGCTCCCGAGTGCACCCCAGCACTACCAGGTTATACCTCATACCATGCTTTTTGGGCCCAAAACTTGGACCGAACCACAAAAGGAGGGGGAGTATCAATATTCGTCAAAGATACCCACACCTCCAGGTTGGTGGCACAGCATGAAGCATTAGAGACTATCCATGTGCAACTAACTGTGGGTAAAACTGCCTTCCAGTTTATAGCCTGCTACAGACCACCCTCCTAAACACAGGAACCCCACTCGGCCTTCCTGAGAATACTGGAAAATATGAAGGTCTCTCCAAACGCCATTATACTGGGCGACTTCAACTACCCAAACATAGACTGGGAGCATTACTCTAGCTCAAGCACCCTAGCCCAAAGGTTCCTAGAATTTATAAACTCAAATGCTATGGAACAACTTGTTACCACTCCCACAAGAGGGGAAAACATACTGGACCTGATCATCACCAACATGGGGACACTATGCTCCAGACCAGAAGTGTATCCCTCACTGGTAAGATCAGACCATAAACTAATCTCACTGGATATTCACATCCCGACCCCACCCCCTGCCCAGAAAACCACAGTGAAAAACTTCTCTAAATCAAATTTCACACGCCTCAAAACCACGGCGAAATCCTTCAAAGCCCCCGGGCCTGTGGAAAATACGGCCCAGACTGCAGAATCCTTTATAAACGCATTCTATGAACACCTTCAGAAATGCATGGATAATGCAATCCCAAATAAAACCAAGACCCAATCCTCCAAAGGCAGACGTCCTGTCTGGCGGACCCCAGCCATAAACAAACTATACAATAGAAGGAGGAAGCTACTACATGATAGAGCAAAATCCCAAAAAGGGAAGGCATCTCTGATCAGTATTAGCAAAAAACTATGGGCACTCATAAAATCGTCTAAGGCCAACTTTGAGAGAAAAATTGCACAGGACACAAAGGATAATCACAAGGCTTTCTTTAGTTATGTTAGGAACCTGGGTGGGAATTCCCAGATATGCTCAGAATTAGTCCAAAATGACAAAAAATACACCGAGCCCACAGACATTGCCAACATCTTAGCTGACAGGTTCAGTGCAAACCCCCCCCCCCCTCCCCACCAAAAGGGCAAATATCTATCCCAACAGAGTGCTGCCCCCCTGACATCTGAGATGCTCAGGTAAGAGCCGCCCTCTCCAAAGCAAAAAACACAGCATCAATGGGACCAGATGGTGTCCCGGGCTGCGTCCTACATGAACTCTGAGAAGAGCTAAACCCAAACATAAAACTACTGTTCAGTCTTAGCCTTACTACAGGATATGTACCCAAAGAGTGGCGTACAGCAACAGTGGTCCCTCTCCACAAAGGTGGTGCCTCAACAGATCCTGGAAACTATCGCCCCATAAGCCTGACTAGCTTGGTCTGCAAAGCTATGGAAAGGATCATCATGGACCTCATAAATAAAGATATTGGGGACCTACAGACACTGGATCCTACCCAGTTTGGCTTTGTTAAGGGCAGATCCTGCCTCTTAAACCTGGTCGATTTCTTTGAAACAGTCACCAAGGCCATTGAAGAGGGGAAGGTGGTCCACACAGCCTACCTGGACCTCGCAAAAGCCTTCAATACAATACCCCACTCAGTCATTATAGATAAGCTCACCAGCTTAAATATAAACCCCTATGTCACTAGATGGGTTGCAAACTGGCTCAAGGACAGAACCCACATGGTTAGAATTGCTGGAGCCATGTCAGACTCCAAACCAGTTACAAGTGGCATCCCACAAGGCTCAGTCCTGGGACCTTTCTTGTTTGGTATATATTTCTCGGCGGTACAGGCCAAAACGGAAGGACTGTGGCTGACCAAGTTCGCAGATGACTGCAAATTGGGCACCATAATCAACTCTCCAGCCGACACAAGCATCCTCCAAAAGGGCCTCATAGAAACAGACAACTGGTGCCAGAGCCATGGCCTCAAGCTAAACACCAAAAAGTGTAGAGTCATCCCCTTTGTCAAAACCCACAAATTACCACATAGGTGGTAATCCATTAAGTACAGAAGAAGTCATTAGGGACCTGGGGACCCAAGTTGATAGCAATCTCTCATTTGACAACCACGTGGCCAAAGTGGTTAGAAAAATATTTTATACAGCCCACCTAATCATGAAGGGATTCACATCTAGATCAGGGGAGGTCATCGTGCCTCTTTACTCATCCCTCATCAGGCCCATAGTTGAGTACAATGCCCCTTTTGGGATGTACCTTACCAGACACCTGCAGCAACTGGAAAGACCCCAAATGTACCTCACCAAGAGGATTAAAGGGCTCAAACAGATGCCATATGCTGCCCGGTTAAAGAAACTCCAGCTCTACTCAGTGGCATACCGCCTGCTCAGAGGTGATCTGTGCCTGACATATAAAGCCATGTCCAACCCGGAATTAATGGACATGCTGCACCTCAGAAAATCCAAATCCCATCGAGCTACACGCTCGAGAGACTTGAACCTCAGCACTGAAATAAATAGAACATGTTGGAGGGACAGATTCATAACCCAGAGACTCCCTTCACTCTGGAATAAAATCCCAGTTCAGGTTAGGCAGAGTCCCACATTGACTCTCTTCAAGAGGAATCTTGATGAGTGGATGGGAGATCGTAGGTTTACCCCAGCTATCACTTCTGTGTCACTGTTAGACAGAGGCACAGCATACTAACCTCAAAAAAAGGCATAGCAAAATTAATTTAAAATGGGTGGCGAAAGCCAAACACACTCTGGCTAGGCTTATAAATGCCCTAGGGCAGATAGCCTAGTATGAACCTATGAACCTATGAACACTCCATGGGTAGTATACAAAAATGCTAATAATATAAAGGAATATTTAGAACAAAAGAAAAAGGAAAATAAAAATATAGGTACCAGCTTGAATTATAAAAAGGGTACATTTAAATGTGGGAAATGTGGTCAATGTAAATATATAGCAAATAAGGAGAATATATATGTAGAGAGTAGAGGTAAATTGATTAGGGGTAATGGGCTATACAATTGTGATACTAAAGGATTAGTGTATTTGGCCACCTGTGTCAAATGTGGGTCCTTTTACATAGGTAAAATTGAGAGAACTTTAAAAAGAAGAATATATGAGCATACCTACCTCATTTATCTTATCCCTACTCCAGAAACTTAGACCCACCACACCCTCTGCAGACAAACTTCCTGCAGAATTTCTGCAGATAGGAGCTAAAGCCATTGCCTACCCCATCTCAATCCTGATAAATAGATCTATAAAGGAAGGAATTTTCCCTTCCATTTGGAAAATATCTCACATCATCTCACTACACAAAGGGGGCAATTCTAATGACTTCTCTAACTTTCGTCCCATAGCATTGCTATCACCTATAGCCAAAATCATGGAAAAGTGCATCCATAAACAACTCCTTAACCACCTTCTCCATAACAACCTACTTGCTAACAGTCAACAAGGATTTAGACCTTCTCACAGTACCACTACTGCATTACTCTCCTTTACTAACACTATCAACCATAACCGTAACAACACTAATCTATCATCTTCCATCTTCATAGATCTTTCAAAAGCTTTTGACATGGTTAATCACAAACTCCTTCTGCATATACTAAAATCTCTCTCAATTCATCCTTCTTCCTTATCCTGGTTTACATCTTACCTAGAAAACCGTCAGCAGGCAGTACTTTGGAAAAACTCACTATCTAATCTCCTTCCTATCTCTTTAGGAGTACCTCAAGGGTCTATACTTGGCCCACTACTTTCTATATTTATTAATGACCTCCAGTCAGCTATTCCAAACACTACTTGCATACAATATGCAGACGATTCCACTATAATCTGCACTGCTTCCTCTCAGACTGAACTCCTGTCACTTACCCAAAAGCTTTTTCCACTGTTGAACACTGGTTCTCTGACCGTTGCCTTCTCCTCAACCCCAAGAAAACAAAGTTGCTATTGTTCTCACCTACCCACAAATCAAGCTCTCTTAACTTCTATTACTTCCTCTGATAACACTCTGATTTCTCCTGATGCTACTACAAAACTACTAGGAATAACTATAGACAACAATCTCAGTTTTGATTCTCATATAAACAACACAATAAAAGTAATAAACAAAAAGATTGGTTCCCTTTATAGAATCAAACCATTCCTTACTCCTGAAGCTCGGACCACCTTAGCTAGTTCTCACCTTATCTCTACCCTTCTATATGCCTCCACTATTTATACCAACCTCTCTAAAAATAACCTCAAGAAACTTGCCACATCCTACCATAATATTGCTCGATTTGCTACAGGATCCCTCTTCAGAACCCATCACTGTCATAACCTAAAACAACTAGGCTGGCTTGAACTTCCTAACAGGCTGACTTATCAACAGCTCTTAACTGCTCACAAAATTCTTTATCAGCCTTCCAAAACACCAATTCTCTCTAACCTCATTACACCTTATAATAACTTGAAACACCTACGTTCTTCAAACAAACTACTGATTAACATTACCAAACCCAATAACTCTGCAGGGGACTGCCTCTTTTCCAACTCTGTTGGAAAAATGTAGAACAAACTACCATCTGATATCTCATCTTTGTCTAGTCTTCCACTCTTTAAAAAACAGCTGAAAACACATCTTAATAAGCACTGGCTTTGTTCCTGTAACAACCCAGATTAACCTTTCTTTTTCCTTCCCTTCTTAATTCCTCCTCACATAACATACTATAGACATATGTAAAAAAAAAAAAAAAAAAAAAAAAATGTTTATTAGCACTTTCTTTTCTCCTTTTTCCATATTATATACTTATATTTTAGAATCTGTATAGCAAATGTCTATTAAACTCTGTTTAAATAATTTCCTGCTTTGACTATGCCTCTCTGCAAGTATTTTTATGTTCTGTCTGAATGTATTAATAATTTTTACCTTGTATTGACTGTTTCTGTGAATTATATGTAAATTACGTTGGAGTTTTTCTCCCCGGGCCTCCACTGAAAATGGACATATATCCAGCTGGACTAGCCCGGTCAACAAATGTAAAATAAAATAAATAAATAAATAAATAATAAAAATGAAGGAGACTAATGCATTTTATAGACACAGGAAGATGTGTGAAAATAGTATTTTTCAGTTTTTTTGTAATTGAACATATAAAGAATAACATCAGAGGGGGGCCATGGGAAGACACCATAGGTTATAGAGAATTATGGTGGCAGATCACGTTGCAAGCAAATAAATCCCCAGGCTTGAATGAATATATTTCAATTTTACCTCTACTGAAACTAAAGGCAGCTAAAATATAATCCTGAGTGCAATAAATTATATGGTCAATAGATGGTGCTATTTGATGGAAATATATGCTATTAGATTGGAAGTTTTATGAATGTTAATATTTTTACAAACATGTATATATAAAATATATCTAGCCCCTGCAATATGAATGGAATTGATTTTAAAGTGATGAATAGACATAATTTAAAGTTTTTTAGAGAAATGTGATGTATTTAGGTGATTAAATGAAATGTATTTTAATATTAATGAGCTTTTTTAAAAAAAGTAAGCTGATTTGTTTATTTGAATTAATTGGTATTTTTTGATTGGAAAATGAAAAAGGAAGGAAGTATATAATGGGTGTTAACAAATAATGGAAGAGATTATCTGATGAAGTCCAGCTATAGGACGAAAACGCCTTGATTTTGGAATTGCGTTAATAAATTGTGTTTTGCACTTTGTTCTTAACTGTGGTAGAATCTATTGTGCTTGGTGACATTCAACAGAAAACTGCTGTTTTTTCTTGGTTGCTGTTTGGCTTGGTTGTTATTTTTAATCTACAATATGTCATACAGCATTACAATGAAATGTAACTGCTGTCACATACAACACAAAGTGAAGGATCAGCATGATATGAAATGACATAGGGAAAATAAAGACCATTTACCTCTCATGTTACATTATATCTCAAGACCAGCACAACAGGAAAGTTTTAGCTAGGTCTATAACTTACTTTTTTCATTCAAGATGAAATCCACCATGGTAGTTGTCTGGCAGTTTAGCGAAGAAGATTAATTATATGAGCTGTAATAGGCATTGTTCTCAGTCCTATTTTTGAGTCCCACAGTTTTCTTTTGTTTACTGTGTGACTGAGCAAGTAACTTATCCAGGAAGTACTCTTTGTGTCCACCAAAAATGGGCTAAAAAAAGAGTAAGACAAACCTGTTAACAAAATATATATGAAACATATAAATAAAAGATGGTAGTCAGTCATTACTAGCTGATATTAACTGTTCAGAAGTCTGGTTTACTTGTCACCTCTCACTTTCACTTTGTGAAACTGGTACTATTAAACAGGCTTTGGACTGATTCTAATATCGTGCTGTGCATGAAAATAACTGCTTAATATCTTTTTTCTTTTTCTGACATCCTTTGCTGCAGGTATTTGTGAATAGATTGCTTTTGTGTGACAGTGTTATCCCGGACATTTTTACATATATAAATATGTATCACATAAACACAGGTAAGAGTAATCTCCACAAAAAAACACCATTAATGCAAAAATATACTGCTACCAAACTTTGTCCAACCCATTTTTTAAATATACTTAGGTTTTCAGACTTCCTGATATACCTAGAAAGTAATTTCCAGGGTACACAATACTCTTTTTAAATAGTTCTTGTTACTATTAACTTAAAGTCTTTTACAACCATGCTGAACATTAGCTTCCAACATTTAAAAATTAATGGATCATTGCTATTTTTGTAGTTGAGAATCAAGTTCCCCTTTAGTCTTCTGTAGAACAATGAAATAAATGTAAAAATTTCAGTCTCGGTTCATTTAATAATACATTTTCATGCCATAAATACACTTTGTAATTTTCCTTTGTAACCTTTCCAATATTATTTGTGTTTAATGCTCAAAGGGCAACCAAATCTGACATGCATATTCTAGCCGAATCTAATAAGGGTAGTAGTACCTTGTATAATAACTTCTTTCTTAATGGAGAGAATGCAGTACAATTTTTGCTGCTTAATTAGCCGGACATTGACTCTTTTTTTCCTTAACCACTGTACCCCCTAACTAGATATCTGTGATTTCATTAAGACCACCAACGCCTTGTATATTTTCCCAGGCTTTCTTTTTAATGTCATAACTTTTAAATCCCCAGGTACTGAGACTACATTACATATTGTGTAAAATGGATAGGTGCTGCCCACCCCAATCTACCAGTAACCAGTTTAGATCTTTCTAGCCTTCTCCCTTTGCCTATCCATATAAATTTAATTCACTCATCAACTTTGCTCCTTACAGTAGCCTCCTTACTGCTAACTGGTACATAATAGGTCAGCTAAATTATATGTAGTACCATCATCCTCACGCTACCTGAAAAAGTATTGTCTTACCTTACCACCCAGTCAGCAACATAACTGTCTTTTCCTCAATGTCTTCTCATATTTTTCTGAACCATTCCTGTGAAAGATGGAAGAACATTTAGTCCTAAATACTTAGCTCTCCTTCAGCACCAGTAGATCCAGATTGTAAAAAGTGAGCTTCACAAGTGCTATCATGATAAGCTCTTCTGATAACTCCATGGCTAACAGGAATTAATTTCCCACATTCAACTATAAATAAATTAATAATGACAAAATGATCATAAGAAAACTATTTGCTATTTTGGCCAGGACAAGATTAAACTGTAAGGAAATGGCTTCAGTAACCATCAAAAGGGGTAAAGCTGACCGGAGTAAGTCCTGCATGGTATCCCTTAACATTGAGAATGATCAATAAATGCTTTCATTTTGCTACAACCCTTAGCTGTGGGTCTTTCCATAATGCTATAATAGACATAAGTTTGTTCTCTGTTTCTATTTCAGTCATAACCTCCTTTAAAAACTTTCAAAACAGAATCAATTTTTTATCTCAAAAAGTATTGGGAGCACTATTGCTGATCATGCACTTTGTCATCATATTTTGAATTACTGCATATATGAAATCACATTAACAAGCTGTTAGAAGTTGCTTTGTTTTAGATATTGTATTTTGTTGAGAGGTAGCATGATTTGGAGCAGAAGGATATGGTGCATTCCATAGTTTTTTTTACAAATGTTCCCTTTCTCTTAAGTTTGCATAACCCTGAATGTTTCATATGTGTGTGTGTGTGTGTGTGTGTGTGTGTGTGTGTGTGTGTGTGTGTGTGTGTGTGTGTATATATATATATATATATATATTTATATATATAAATATATATATATATATATATATATATATATATAAATATATATATATATATATATATATATATATATATATATATATATATATATATTTATATATATATATATATATATATATATATATATATATATATATATACACATATACACATTTATGTGTGTATATATAGATATATATATATATATATATATATATATATATATATATATATATATATATATATATATATATATATACAGAGAGGTCAGGGTATAGAGGCCACCACATCAGAACTGCAGTGCCACAGCCCCTCTCTAAAATAAGTCTTTTTCATTTGTGCTGTTTTATATACTGTTTTGTTAATGTGATACTTGTGTTACATTTCATTATTATAATTTGCAATGTTTACTGTCTGGACTTAAGGAGATGTGATGAGACCCTCAAAACATCCCTGATTTTTAATAAAGCAGAACTTTCATCTCAGTATTAAGAATTAATAATTATAAAAGCATATGCACTATATATATATATATATATATATATATATATATATATATATATATATATATATATCACAGGGAGATAATACCAGTACATCTGAAGATACCCTTTGCTGGACACCCATAACATATAACTTCAAACCATAATACTTGGTGATCATATCATAGACTGACAGCTCACCAATACATCCACCCCCCAACTGCATAATAAATCTCTATAACTTCACCCAGCTTGTAAATACCATTCAATTCAAGCGTAGTAAAATGGTAAAAATGTAGAATTCAAGATTCAATAAAACTACAAGTAGAAGGTCCATAGTTAACTTGTATCTTACCTCCAACCTACTCGATATAAACTCCATTGGATGCTTACCTGATACATATGCCAGAAGAATGCCTTATCCGAACACTTAGAACACCTCAGACATTCTGGTTTTAAATTTACCATTCTGTTCTGTGTGGAGATGGATGAGCTTGAAGGGGACATCAGTGGTGTTTTGGAGGAAAAAGTATTATGCTGGCAGTTGAAATTAAATGCATTCAGAAAACTAGGAATTTACTATTATTGCTCTATTAAGAGTATGTTGAATTTACGTAAACTGCCACACAATTTGTAAATTTTTTTAGGGAATTTTTGAGGAAATATTTTTATGTGCTAAAGGTACCAAAAAATAAAACAACTGTGCGCAGTATGTGTATAAATGTATATATGTTTAGTTACTTTAATCTCAATTCTGCTTTAATTAGATTTACTACACTCTTGCATCACACTACAGATTTAAACGGTAAATTCAAAACACACATTTTTCATGCTGCTATTACCATGAAGTATTACCATTAAATATTGGTATAATCCCCCCATTTAGAATACTGAAGCACGCTCATGCACACTCATGCACACACTTTCACACTTTTATACATTACTAGTTTACTTCACCCACTGTTTTCTGTATTTTTGTGTTTTTTTCTACTGGTTTTCATTGAATATACATGTTTTTGGGGCTGTAAACATATAAACTGTCATGACAGTTTTTTCTGAGGTATTAATAAAATAATTTTTCTAAGTAATAATTTTTCTGAGCTATATATAACAGTATACACATTAATATATAGTAGATATTATTAGATAGATAGATATTTATATTTATAGTGTTCTAGTTAGATAATGTTTATGATTAGATAGCTATGTGCTGTTTTGTATCAATCTAGTTTATGTATCTATTTATGTATAAGATTTTAGTTCTTGTTACAGACCTGATGAAGGCTTTATTGCATTAGTTAGCCGAAAGCGATTTTAGTAAAAAGTCAGTCTTTTATGTGTATGTTATGCTTTTCTTAGTACCTGATTTGGAAAGGTGAGTTGCAAATAGATAGGTAGTGTTTTCCTTAACTAGGATTTAGTTTGACCTAATCAGTAGTAGTGTGTGGGGGTGGGAACTTGCTGTTCTAAAATACACTTTTTACGGTCCTGTTTATATTGTTTACCATGTGTAGGCTGGTTTAAAATTAAACAATATGTATATTTTCCACATCTACTTCTAAGTGTTTAAAAGCTGATATGTTTAACTTTGTAAAATATTTCTGATTTTTGTTACTGAAGATTGCTTGTCTGTGACGAATAAAGGCCTCTTGATTTGGAACACTAACTGGGTTTCATGATTTTTGGGAATTATTGTGACTGAGCTCATCAACAAAGTTTTAAGATCACTAGTTTCTCTGGTTTTATTTTTTATCATATTTGCATTGACAACTTAAAAAAAAAGTCAGGTCATCTACAAACAAGTATTCAGTCTCATAAAATTCAGTAAAAAAAGCTTTCAACAATAGCCAAAACCACTGTAACTGCTTATCTCTAAAGACTCTATCCTTTTTCAAAGCAATATCTAATTTCAATGAACTTCTTAATATATTGAATCACCATGCATGCACACCTCCAGCCATCCATCCACGATCCTTTTTTCCTTTTTTTTTTTACATGAGGCAGGGGTATCACTTCAATAATGACAATCATCTAAAACCAAGGTTTACACTGCTGGCTTGATAGCCGTACAGCAGTAGTTCATACCACACACTCACATGCAAACTCACACCTGTTGCCCATTTAGAGTGTCCAATTTACCTACTGTATGTCTTTGGAATGTGGGAGGAGACCCATGTAAACAAAGGGAAGACATGCAAATTGTGCACAGAAGGCAGGTCAGTCGAGAATCAAAATGGGGAACCTCTTGCTGTGAGGCAACAATGCCCAGACCCACTGTTAACTAAATAAATAAAAAAAAACATGACTCTAAGAGACAAAACATGGAATATTGGTTTAAAAACAAAACATAGAGTACCTATCAATATTTCAGACACCTTAGAAACCTTACTAAACAAAACAAATCAGTTCTACTACCAACTGCTCCAACACAAATATATGAGCAATTCAAAGCAATTTTGGTCCTTCCTTAATAAACTCCTTTATTCCAGCTAATCCAAAACACTCACTAATCTAAAGCCAAGGTTTACACTGCCAGGTTACTAGCTGTGCAGCAGTAGTTCATACCACACACTCACATGCAAACTCACACCTGTTGCCCATTTAGAGTGTCCAATTTACCTACTGTATGTCTTTGGAATGTGGGAGGAGACCCATGCAAACAAAGGGAAGACATGCAAATTGCGCACAGAAGGCAGGTCAGTCGAGAATCAAAATGGGGAACCTCTTGCTGTGAGGCAACAATGCTATCCGCTGTGCCAGTCACCATACATCATTTGGAACAAAGAGTTAAATCAAGCCCAGACCCACTGTTAACTAAATAAATAAAAAAAAACATGGCCCTAAAGGAGAAAGCATGAACAAATTGGTTCAAAAACAAAACTAAGACACCTTAGAAACCTTACTAAACAAAACAATTCAATTCTACTACCAACTGCTCCAACACAAATATATGAGCAATCCAAAGCAATTCTGGTCCTTTCTTAATAAACTCCTTTATTCCAGCTAATCCAACACACACTCGCTAATAACAAATACTTAAACTGTCTCTAGCCTTATAAACCATCCTGTCTCAGAAAACTATATCCGATTCCTCTAGAAAGTAATTTATTATACTACTATACAAAGGAAACATATCCACCTAGCCTTCAGGTATCTTGAAACTTTTTCTTAACGTCTGCGCCATTCATAAAAGGAGAATGTTAAGGATAAATGTGGAGTGGCAAAGTTTAAGAAAATAGGAAATAATGTGAGTAGAATTAAACACTAAGAAAATGAAAGGTTGAAGAGAAATGGAAACAGACATAGTGGATAAATCCCTCCATACTCCAAGAAACTAGCCTCGCCAGTTTGATATCATTAGCCTCAACCCATGTCACTGAAAGACCCCTACCCCACCCTTGAGAATGGGCTGAAACAGTCTTTGGGCTCCTCCTCCTGAACTGTCAATGTGCTCTTTTACTGAAAATTTCCCACATGTTACCACTGATGTCTATCATAAAAGATACCAGCCTGGAGTATAGCATATCACCCCCAATTTAGCTCCCATGTATTTACTACCTTCCAATCTTCCTTTCTGATGAAATTTTCAATTCCACAGTATTAATACCCATCCTCTATTCCTTTGTGAAAATGAACCGGAATACTCAGAAAAATAGACTCCCTGCCCCTATTAACAGAGCTGCACATTTACTAAAGACAAACTGACTTGTTTGTTCCATCCTCATAATTTATTTATTTATTTGCATTTGTTTACCGGGTAGTGTCCACTGGACAAAAAGTCCTTTTTCAGTGGAGACCCAGGGAGAAAAGCTCCAATGAACATAGTTATACAATATAAATAGAAACATGAAAAGGTTACAAGTTGCAAGAGATGCAGTTATTAACAATAAAGCACCAGTGTGGCATGCAGATCTAAACTAATGCTTGTACAGGTTACAAGAGATGCAGGTTTTACAAATAAGGCAGTACGAAAACATGGTGAGTGGCATAAAGCATAGGATAAAATAAAAATTAAAAGACAGTAAAAACCTTTGGGGGTGGGAGGTTGGCATAATGGTTAAAGTGTTTACCTTACAGACACATGGTGCAGGGTTTGATTCTCACGTGGGCTAATTGTCTAGGCTTAAAATAGTCCACAAGAGCAGTTAGTCTAGTAATAATCTATGAACCTTAATATAATATAACATTTAGCAATTTACAATATTTTTGTTAAATTGGGGTGTCTACTTCAAATGTTTGAGAGCTGCGGTCAGAGTAGTAGATGAAAAAGGGGGCTATAGGTTAGTCTGGTGCAGAGCATGAATATACCTAATGGGATAGGTGATATAGCCTTAGTTCTCGCTTAAAGTTTTTTGTATGTTCAATTGAAAGAATTTGTTGTGGGAGTGAGTGCCAGATCTTTGTAATTTTGTGGCAGTAGAAGGAGTTACCATGAGAGTTATGAGATTTATTTACCTTAAGCAGGACTTTGTTCATAGGTTCATAGGTTCATAGGTTGGTACTAGGCTATCAGCCCTAGGGCCTATACAAGCCTAGCCATAGCAATTCCCTGGCTATTTCTTCCCACATTATTTACTTTCCTGGACCCCTGTCTAGCAGGGCGACTGATGTGATCCCTGGGGTGAATTTCCTTTCTCCCATCCAATCATCAAGGTTCCTCTTAAAGAGGTCCAAAGAGGCACTCTGCTTGACATGTATGGGCAATCTATTCCAGAGTCTGGGGAGTCTCTGGGTCAGGAACCTATCCCTCCAGCATGTTTTGTTTATTGTGATGACAAGGTTTAGATCCCTGGAGCATGTAGCTCTGAGGATTGGGATTTCTTTAAGTGTAGCATGTCCAACAGCTCTGGGTTTGACATGGCCTTGTATGTTAAGCAGAGATCGCCTCTGAGTAGACGATATGCGACAGAGTATAGCTGGAGTTTTTAAGGCGGTCAACGAGGGCATCTGCTTTAGGCCTGTGATTCTTTTAGTGAGGTATTTCTGAGGCCTTTCCAGTTGTTGCAGATGTCTTGAGAGGTACATACCAAATGGGGCGTTGTATTCTATAATGGGTCTAATGAGGGATGAGTACAGTGGGACAATGACCTCCTTTTTTCTGGATGAAAAGCCCTTCGTGATGAGGTGTGCCACATAGAAGGATCTCCTGACTGTTGTGGTGATGTGGTTATCGAAGGTGAGACCACTGTCCACCTGTGTCCCTAAGTCTCTTATCACACTTTCTGTGTTTAGTGTACTGCCACCTATATGGTAATTCATGGATACATGTTTTTTCCCAAAGGGGATAACAATACATTTCTTGGCATTGAGCTTGAACCCATGGCTCTGGCACCAAGCATCTGTTTCTGTAAGGCCCTTTTGTAGAGTATCCACATCATTTGGGGATTCAGTAATGGCTCCCAGTTTGCAGTCATCTGCAAACTTTGTTAGCCAGAGTCCCTTAGTGTTGACCTGTACTTCAGAGAAGTAGATGCCAAACAAGAGCGGCCCCAGGACTGAACCCTGAAGTACTCCACTTGTCACTTGTCTGGAGCTGGATTTGGAGTCGGCTACTTTTACAGTGTGGTTTCTATCAGTAAGCCATTTAGCAACCCATTGGGTGACATAGGGATTAATGCCCAACTTAGTAAGTTTATCTATGATTCCAGAGTGGGGGATGGTGTCAAAGGCCTTGGCAAGGTCTAGATAGGCTGTGTGGACCACCTTACCCTTGTCCATGGCTCTGGAGACTGATTCAAAGAAGTCAATCAGGTTCAGGAGACAAGATTGTCCCTTCACAAACCCAAACTGGGTGGGGTCCAATGTTTGAAGGTTGCCAATGTCTTTGTTTATAAGTTCCATGATAATACACTCCATGGCCTTGCAGATAAGGCTTGTCAGACTGATGGGACGGTAGTTTTCGGGATCCAAGGTGGATCCCCCTTGTGGATTGGGATAACTGTAGCTCTGCGCCACTCAGTGGGCACGAAACCTGAGGTGAGGCTATGATTAAACATGACACTTAGGTGAGGTGCCAGTTCATATTGTAGTTCATGTAGTACACAGCCCGGGATGTCATCTGGTCCCATGGATGCTGTATTCTTGGCTTTAGAGAGTGCGTTTTGTACCTGTGTGGCCGTTATTACTGGAATTTGGCAATCTTCCGGTATTGAGATGGGCCATTTAGGGGGTGAGAGGGGGTGAAGTTGGCACTGAATCGATCTGCCAGGATATTGGCAATATCATTCGGATCAGTATATTTAATGCCATTCTGTTTTAGCTCAGAGCAGATCTGAGCATTGCCATTTAGATTCTTGATATAGTTATAGAATGCTTTGTGGTTGTCTTTAGAATCTTTGCCAATTTTATTTTCGTAACTAGCTTTGGAGGATTTTATGAGGCATCTCAGTTTCTTACTGAGGCTAGTAAGGGAGATTTTTTGCATCCTGGGATTTTCCTCTTTTCTGCAAAAGTTTCTTCCTTTTGTTGTAAAGTTTGTTTATGGCAGGGGACCACCAGATTGGCTTCCTTTTTTTGGATGAGAGCATTTTGGTTCTATTTGGGATGGCACGATTCATGCATGAGTGGATGTGCTCGTACAGTGCCTTAGTGTAGGATTCAGCAGTTGAACTTTCAGTTCCCGCCTGCATGGGTGTCATGACGTTTGTCACTTCTGACTTGAGTAGCATGAAGTTGGCTTTGGAGAAGTTTTTTATGGAGGTTTCTTTACTGGGGGTTGGGGGTGGGATGTGGATGTTAAGGGTGATTAGCTTATGTATTAGGTTGCTCACTTGAGTTATTCTAATTGTTTAATTATACAACTGATTGCTTAATTGTCATCAGAATATGTATTTAAAGCGAACAAAAAGTTCACAATTATTCAGTTGCATCCGAGGAAGTGACCTAAACGAAAACGCAGTGTCGAGATTTTGCATTTATGAGCTTTGTATTTGGCTGTGTTGTTGGTTGGAAAGCTGATTTTGTGCTGTGGACCATTAAAATACTGGTAAATAAGATTTTGGTGCCTTATTTCCTCTACAAGTAACTTTGTGTTGTGGAGTCTTGTTTTTGGTACTTGTCTCCATTCTTCTGATTTGCTCGTTTCGTTATGGAGAAGGAGGAGGGCACTTTAACCCAGGATGAGGGAGCTACTCATCCTAGTAGGTCGGAAAAGATCGACAAACTGTCCGACCAATTGACTCAGCTCATTGAGCTGCTGATGAGAGGAAGCCCTGTGATGTCATGAGGTGGTTCAGGTCTCCCGTGTAACCAGGAAGTTCAAGCGCGAAAAGAGAGAGACGCCAATTCGGAAAGTTGTTGGCAAGCAGAACAAGGAATGGGTCTGGTCAATGATGCGAATGCTAAAAAGCGTAAGGTTAGCGAACTGGACATACCCTCCATCTTTCTATCGGACAGGGATGATGCAGAGGTGACACAGGGAAACTAGCCCAACGATGGAAGCATGGGTGCGAGACCAAAAAATATAAGGACAGCAGCAAGGGACTAAGGATGCTGTAGTCAATGGTCGGACTGCAGGTAATTCCACCAGTGAACGACCAATTGTTAGCAGTAAAAAATATCAAACTGACTTTTTAAAAGTTCTAAATTATAAATATTGCTTTCATGATAATAATGTGCCTAAACTGCATTCAAATGATGTTCAACTATCTTATGAAAATAACTTAAAAGTACTTGATGAGTTATTGTTTAAGTTTAAAAACTTAGAGCTTGAGAATGTTTACTTAAATGAATGCCTGAACTTAAAGATTGTGCCTAAAGGCTTAAGGGTTTGCAAATACCCTAATAAGGTGAAAAATGGAAGTGAATTTCATGTAGAATTATTAGACATTTTTGATAACTGTGGATTTGGAATTTTAAAAGCAATTATTAGAGAGAATGATAGGGAGATGACAGGCCTCAATAGGAAGATTGAAGAAGTGAACACCCTTATTACAAAAGATTTATTATTCTCAGTAGAGGAAAGTAAAAAGAAATACTTTTCTACTCTAGAAAGTATTGAGAGAAGTATTAATAGCATTTTTGAAAGAAAATGTAGGAAACTTGAAAGGGATGTCAGAGAGTATAAAGAGAAGTCCCAATACCCCAAACCGAGGGGTCCTTACTACCAGAAGGATGTAGGTAATCACCAGAATGAGGATATAGATCATTTGGAAAACGAAGATTTAGTTAATGGTAGAAATGAGGATAACTATCAAGAATACTCCCCCCCCCTTTAGAAGGTCAGAAAGAATTAGGAACAATTATGAAAGAAATCATCAAATAAACTTTCAAAAAAACTTCCATTATGGGGGGAAGGGGGTGGGTTACAACAGGAACAGGTTTTATTAAGTAACCTGATAAGTTGCCCGACACAGGAAACAACAGTTAATGATATTAAAAATTACGGTTATGTATGGATGAAAAATGGTTATAACATTTACAACTATAGTGGCTTGGAGATCAATGATACCCACTTTAAATTATTCACAAAAGGGCTGAAATTTGTGCCTAATAGGAAAGCAGATCTAAGGAAAGTCATCATAGACTTGAAGCTTTTTCTTAGAAAGAAAAATCTGGAACTTATGTTCCATGGCAACAATAGGGGGAATTTCAATACTGAATGTTTGAGGAGAAAGAGTACCTTCAACCCTCCTTTGAATCCACAACTGAAAAATTTTGAAGTGTTGATGGAAAGAAAAATCAGATCTGAGCTCTCGAAGAATTGGGTAACCCCTAATATGACTAAAGATTAATCCGACTTATTGTACAAATTATCGAATGACCCAGGTATTAGGGTAACAAAACCCGATAAGGGTGGGGGGACAGTGATAATGGACCAGGTTTTTTATGAAACTAAGATGATGGATATCCTGGAAAATGTGGATAGGTATGAAAGAGCATCTGTAAATGAAATTAATATAGGAAACAAGAAAATTTGGCTGGCTTTGAATGATTTGCTCTATTGAAGGGTCTATTGATTTAAGTCTGTTTAAATACTTAAATGTGGCCAAACCCAGAGTCCCTTGCATATTTGGGGTGCCTAAGGTCCATAAAGATGTTAATGATCCGCCAATGAGACCAATAGTAGCCTCTGAAGGCTCTGTAACTGCTCCCTTAGCTAAATGGCTGGACGAAAAATTAAAAAATGTAGTTAAGGAAGGGTCAGGCATAGTTAAGGACTCATGGGACCTACTACAAAACATCAATAATAGTATTTTTGATAAAGCAATTATTTTCATAACTATGGACATAGTAGACCCTTTTTCCTCCATCCCATTTAAAGAAAGTCTACAATGGCTCGAGGAAGCCTTGGTCAATTTTGGAAAATTTAGTAGTAATGAGTTTTATTTGATTCTAACATTGATGGAATTAGTCTTAAGTAACAATTTTTTGTACTACGAAGGGGAATTCTTTAAGCAAACTAAAGGGATAGCAATGGGGGCAAGATGCGCCCCAGTGTACACTAATATCATACTCTCAGCTTGGGAGAACAAGTTCATATTGAATTCCCCGTACAAAAATTGTTGGAAGATGTATAAACGATACCTTGACGACGTGTTTCCTGTGGATAGGGACTGAGAAGGAATTTATGGTATTTTTTGAGTATATCAGCCAGTCTACTAGTTTCTTGAAGTTTACCTATGTGATGGACAAAATTTCCTTAAAATATCTAGACATTTTTATAGGTAAGGGTGATGATAACAACTTTTACTCTAGAGTATATAGAAAACAGAATTATTCTAACTCATTCTTAGCTTATGATAGTGCACACCCCCACCATCAAAAGAAGGGTATAATAAAAGGACAATATGTAAGGGGGAGCTGTATGACTTCTAGAGAGGCAGACTTCAATGATGAATGTGAAATATTAAGAGGAATGTTTATGGCTAGAGGGTACCCCTACCAATTAATAAAAGAAATAGAGGATGAGGTAAAAATAGGAAGAGTTAACAAATTTAAGCCAGTTTTAGGTGTACTGAATTGGCAAATAGAACAACAGAAAGATGAAATATTTAATGGAAGTAGCAACTTGGTATTGGACTTCAGTGGAGAAACACGAAAAAAAAGGAATTTGATAGAGAGAGAATGGATTAAATTTGGTGAAATCTCAGATTTGACTAATTTATTTTCTCCTCCCCTTAAATGCACATTTAGAAAAGGTAAAAGTATCAAAAACCTTTTGGAAAGTAAAAAGAATAATGGGACTGTAAAAGAGGGAAGGGTTGGCACTTTTAAATGTGGTAGGTGCAACCAATGTATTCATGTAGTACCAAGGGACACTATTTATTTAAAGAGTAGGGACTTGCTGATTGAAAGCAAATATTTTGCCAACTGTCAAACTAGTGGTATAGTATACTTAGCTTTGTGCAAAAAATGTGATGCATTTTATGTAGGAAAATCTGAGCGCAAGCTAAGAAGCAGAGTTTATGAACACTGTTACGACATCAAGAACCAGTGTGTAAATAATGCTCTTTTTAGACATAAAGTGAACTGCGAGCAAGCCTCTTTCACTTTTTTTGTCTTAGAAGTAGTTGACAGGGATTTGAGAGGTGGGCCCTGGGAAACATCTATTGAATACAAGGAACTCTTATGGCAAATCTATTTAGAGGCCAATAAAACCCCTGGGTTGAATGATTGTGTTTCTATTGCCCCAGTTTTAAAAAAGAGCAGCTAAGCTCTAATTATTTTATTATTGTATTATTACGTTTTTCACCTATTTATTATATTTCAACTCCATGAATTTATATATTATTACTATTTCTCACAATATATACATATGCACTGATGCACTTTACAGGACAAAATTGATAACAAATGTTCATATAAGTCTTTTTGAATTGTTCAGGCTGTCAAAGTCCCATAAGAAATATATTTATTTTAAAGCATTCTCATTTTGGCCAGTAGATGGCAGTGTTTGATTAAGGAATTTGGATTTTGTTCATCTACTTTTATTTTTAAATCAAATTTAACAACTATTTTTAAGTTTAGGATACATATGTATGTTTTTAATGTTTATATTTAATTGTGCTTGAGTAGTACTCAATAAAATATGCTTTCTTTTAGTGTTTAAACGTCCTGACTATAGTATATGGTCAATCAAATCTATGTATTAGGTTGCTCACTTGAGTTATTCTAATTGTTTAATTATACAACTGATTGCTTAATTGTCATCAGAATATGTATTTAAAGTGAACAAAAAGTTCACAATTATTCAGTTGCATCCGAGGAAGTGACCTAAACGAAAACGCAGTGTCGAGATTTTGCGTTTATGAGCTTTGTATTTGGCTGTGTTCTTGGTTGGAAAGCTGATTTTGTGCTGTGGACCATTAAAATACTGGTCAATAAGATTTCGGTGCCTTATTTCCTCTACAAGTAACTTTGTGTTGTGGAGTCTTGTTTTTGGTACTTGTCTCCATTCTTCTGATTTGGTGATTAGCTTATGGTCAGACCTGACTAATGAGGGGGTGACCATAGGTATGGAGCATTGATTTCCCATGTTGGTAATGACCAGGTCTAGGATATTGGAGCCCCTGGTGGGACTATGGATTAGTTGATCCAGGGCGTTGGAATTTATGAATTCCAAGAGCCGTTGCGCAAAGGTGTTGGGACATGAGTAGTTTTCCCAGTTAATGGCAGGGTAGTTAAAATCACCCAGTATTAGGGTGTTTGGTTCTATCTTAATATTTTCCAGTATGTTTAAAAAGGTGTAGTGAGAATCTTGGGGTATGGTGGGGGATCTGTAGCAAGCTACAATTTGGAATGCAGTCTTACCTAGTGTTAGTTGCACTTGGAGAATTTCAGACACATTGTGTTGGCCAACTAGCCTGATGGTGTGAATATCCTTGGTGAATATTGACACTCCTCCACCTTTAGTGTTTTGGTCCTGGTTTGGTGGCCGAAAAGTGTGGTAAGAGTTGTAGCCTGGTATTGCATGGGTGCTCTCTGGAGCCTTGAACCAGGTCTCAGTTACTGCACAGATATCGATATTCTCCATTTTTAGGAGTGCCTCGAGAGAGTGCATTTTGAGGTTTAGACTTCTAGCATTGAGTAGCATTACCTTCAGATTTTGCATGCTTGTACCTGTTACGGTGGTGGTTTTGTCCTTTGAAGTTTGCCTAAAAAAGGCACTATAGGGGTGGCAAGAGCCTTAGCCAGTAACCTGAATCCCAGCACGACAGGTGCAGACCATCTCTGGCAAAGCATCGTGGTCTGTCAATCATGTCATCCCAGGCAGACAGATACTGGATCCCCTTTGAATGACACCATAAGCTTAGCCAATTGTTGAAGTCAATCATTTTATCCTTATATTGTGGTATCATTCTGGGCTAAGGCAGGATGCTACTCAGGGCTAGGGTCATACCTGCCTAGGCCACATGATCCGAGAGCTCTTCCATGTCTCTTTTCATGTAGTCCAGGGAGGTACGTCTCAAGTCATTCACTCCAACATGGACAATGACAGAGTCATATTTGTACTTGTTGTGGAGTGACTTGAGTGCATGCGTTATGTGGTGGATCCTGGCACCCGACAGGCAGCTGACTGTAATTTTCTCCTTATTCAACCTGGTGAGAGGGACATCAGTGTGCCGGACTATAGAGTCACCTATGACTAAAGTGTTAGGTACATTGTCTTGCCTTAGGGGCTGTTGCTGGGTGGCACACTGGTGTTGTGAACTATGTCAGCTGGCCTAAGAGAGTTAAGGTTTTTGTAAGGTTGATCAAGGTTAGTTAGGGTGATCAGGTTTATACATTACTGTGTGGATTATTGATAATTGGTTTAGGATGAGTAAATTTGGGAGTTCTAACCAACTTAATTGTTTAAGGGCAGTTTAATGATGTATTTTTGGGGTAGGTTAGTTGCAAATTTGACTATCTTGTTATAGCAGGATTCAAGGTTGTTTATTTCAGTTTTATGAAGGTTTGTAAATATCTGAGAACAACAGAGAAGTGAGGATAGCAAGTGGGTTCTTGCTGTGGCCAGTCTATCATGGTCTGAGAGATGAGGTTTTGCTCTGTATAGTGTACCTTGTTTAATACGGACTTTTTTAATAGTCTGTGTTGTATGTTTGTCACATTTCAATCCGTTCTATGGTAACCCCAAGAAGTTTAGTGTGTTCAACAGGTTCTATTTTAGTACCATTTGAGGAGAAAATAGATAGTGGTTGGCTTTTGGCAAGTGAGTTAGGATTTGAAAAGACCATAAGCTTTGTTTTATTGGGATTTAGTATAAGTTGATGGGCTGCTAGATATTTTTCAGTAATGGAAAGGGCAGTCTGGGTCTTTTCTTGAAGTGTTTCTATTGTTGATGTGGAGCAGATAAGTGAGGAGTCATCTGCATATTGAATTATTGTGGCAGGACTAGCAGCAGTTGCAAGGTCATTGGTAAAGATCATAAAGAGTAGTGGTCCTAGAATCAATCCTTGGGGTACTCCTACAGTGATGGGGAGGTGAGGGGAGAGTTTATTATCCCATAGGGTGGCTTGCTGCCTATATGAGAGGTAGCTATGAAACCACTTTGGGATCCTAGGGCAAAGGCTGTGATTTGCAAGTTTGTTTAGGAGGATTTGATGTGATACAATTATTATTATTATTATTTGTTTGTGGACACACTTTTCTAAGATTTTTGCTAGGGGTGAGAATATGGCTATATGTCTGTAATCAGATATGTCTTTAGAGGGGCCTCCTTTATGCAGGGGAATGATATGAGACATTTTCCATATGGTAGGTGCATATTCTTCAGTAATAGAGCAGTTAAATAGGGTTGATATGGGGTATGCAATAGATGGGGCAGCAAGTTTCAGAAACTCACCTGGCAACTGGTCAGCGGAGAGGGTACATGGCTTTACTTTAGAAAGTAAGCCCTGTATACAGCTTGTTTGAATGGATTCTAGTCTAAATTGGGTTTGTAGTAGACCGGATGGAGTTGGCACAGACAGTGGTGGGGCAGAAGTGTTATATAATAGGGAGGTTATAAATTTAATAAAATGGGAATTAAACTGGGATGCAATAGGGTCAATAGTATTATTGGTAGTAGGAGGTGGGGTAGTGGGTTTGCCAGGTTTTAGAAGAAGGTTGACTGATTGCCAGAATTGTTGTGGATTTGTTTATTTTAGTTGGCAAATTTGAAAGTATGTTTTTTTGTCTATTTTGATTTGTTTCTTAGCTTGATTTCTAAACTGTTGGAAGGTAGTAAGATTTGCATGACTTTTGTTAGAATGACAGTGGGAGTTTGTCTAAGTAGCTGTAATGTTTCTTTTGCTAACCATGGGAGTCTTTTGGCTTTAGAATGGATTTTCCTGAGTGGGGCAAGTTTATTTAAGATTTGTAGGAAAATGCCATTAAAATATTGGACTGCATGATCTAGTTGTAGGGTTTTTAGGGGAGCCCAGTTTTGTTCTTTTAAGAGAGTCTGGGAGGTAGGTAGAGAAAATAGATTTTTTTATTTTGGATGTAGTGGTAAGTGATATTATTACTGTTATTTGTGTTATTTTTTATTAGGTATACTGGGTGGTGATCGCTTAATGTGTCAAGGAGACAGCCCAATTCATAGTTGGTGTTAGTTTTATTTGTCAGAATCTAATCTAGGGTGGAATGCCTGTCTGTATGCTTGTCTATTGTTGTAGGGTGTTGTATATTTTGATGGAAGTTTTATAGGTTTATAAAATTTGTTGGTGTACTTGAGGAGCATGTGAGCCAGTCCAGGGTAAAGTCACCTAGTATCACCGTTTCATGAGTAAAGTTAGTGGAAGCCCATTCAAGTATATTCTCAATATTTTGCAGATTGTTTGCAGGAGGAAGGTCGATAGCTATGACAGCTATTGATTTGTGTTGGTGTATGTCAAGTCTGGCAGTTAAAATGTCTGCGTTAGGGAGGCTAGGTGGGTTAGAGTTAATTTGAATTACTTTGAGGTTGTCTTTATATAGGATGGCAATGCCCCAACCAAATTTAGCTAATCTGTCCTTTCTAATGATGCCATACCCATCAAGGAGTATTTCCTCAGACATAATATGGGGTTTAAGCCAAGTTTCCATTACAATAGCTATATCTGGGAAATATAGTGTCATGGCTGCATGGAATTCATCTACTTTTCTTAGCAGGCTTCTAATGTTGACATTAATACACCTGGTGTCAAAGTCATGGCCTCAAGCTAAATGCCAAAAAATGCATAGTCATCCCATTTGGGAAAAACAAAACACCCACAAATTACCACATAGGTGGCAGCCCCCTTAATACAGAAGAGGTAATAAGAGATCTGGGGACCCAGTAAGATAGTAATCTCTCCTTTGACAATCATATTGCCAAAGTAGTTAGGAAATCCTTCAATGTGACCCATCTAATTACTAAAGGGTTTGCATCTAGAAATAAAGAGGTTATAGTGCCCTTCTACTCGTCACTCATTAGACCCATCATAGAGTACAATGCCCCATTTGGGATGTACCTCACAAGACACTTCCAACAGCTGGAAAGACCACAAAAGTACCTCACCAATAGGATTACCGGTCTCAAACATATGTCATATGCAGCTCAACTGAAAAAACTCCGGCTGTACTCAGTGGCATATCACTTACTCAGAGGTGATCTCTGCCTTACTTACAAAGCCATGTCCAACTCAGAATTGATGGACATGCTCCACCTAAAGAAATCCAAGTCACTGCGAGCCACGCGCTCTAGTGAGCTAAACCTCACCACAACAATAAATAGAACATGCTGGAGGGATAGATTCCTGTCACAGAGACTCCCCATGCTTTGGAACAAAATTCCAAATTACATCAGACAGAGTCCCTCACTAACACTCTTCTAGAGAAACCTTGACGAGTGGATGGGTAACAGAAAATACACCCCTGGGATCACTTCATTGGCTCTGCTTGACAGAGGATCAGTTAATTAATCAATGGGGTGGCAAAAGCCAACACACTCTGGCCAGGCTTATAAATGCCCTCGGGCAGATAGCCTAGTACCTACCTATGAACTATAAATAAAGAGATGCTCTGACATATTTTTTTTAGTGGTAAGGTAGGTGTTGAGGGGATGGTAGTAACTCTGTTTGGATTGGGGGGTTGGTTTGGTAGAGTGGTGATAACAGTCCCTGGGTTGGGATGGATGTCAGACTGAAGTTTAATATGGGTAAGTGAGTGCTGAATAAGAAATCTTATTTTGGAGATAAATTTGTTTTGTATATAAAGTTTATTAGTGGAGTTATGTATTTGGAAGTACCTTAGTGAAAAGTATATAAGAGCGGACAAATAGATGAGAAGAGATATGAAAGGTTAACTTTCTTTGCCAGAGGGCAGTATTTATGGGTGAAGTTGGAGAGGGGTAAAGGAGAAGATGATGGGACTGGTAGGAGGACAAGTGTGTAGAGAGGGAAAGTAAGACTAAAGTAGTTGTGTGTAATAAGAATAGCTTTAGAGAAGGCATGGTTGAAGTATTTAGTTTGGAGGAGGTATAGTAAGAAATAAGATAGTAAAACTTACTGCTGTAAGGAAGACTATTAGAAGGAGTTACTGTGTTTGTTTAGAAATGATTGGTGATATGTGGTGCAATGGTTATGGTTTTATTCAGGTGAAACGTGAAACTAAACAGGAAATAAAGGTGAATAGGGTAGTGTAGGAAATAGGATAGATGGGAGGAGTAGTTAATGTCTTGGTAGTATGTGTTCGCAGGTGAGAGTAATGAGTGGCAGGAGGGAAGTCTAATTAAGTTATAATTACCAAAGTGGTGGAGATTGCAGATTGGCTGTAAGTTAGGATGAGCTCATCGATGGGTGTGGTTTGGATATGTATAAATTACAGGATATTGGGGGTGGGTGGGCATGGGGGTAGGGTAGGTGAGAGGAGTGGGGCCTACACCCAGGTCAGGAAATCACCTTGGAAGACAATCAGTCAGCTAGCAAGGATTTGAATAGCAGGGGGATATGGTAGGTACAATGAGTAGTTTTAATGAGAGAGAAGAATGAGAGAAAGAGTAATGACTAGGGGAAAGTAAAAACTAAGAGATGGAGGTTAAGAAATAGACCTCAGATGCACAGATATGTCGCGTCTACACTAGATACCAGCTAAAAGCAGGCTGCAGACACAAAAACAGTATAGAATAGGATAGGGCTGTCAGGGGGTATTAGAGCAAGGTCAGGAGCAAAGCCAACAGTAGTGCAAATAAAAAAGTTTGGAAGGGGAGTGCAGTAACATAGTGAGGGTATTGAGATTAATAGTGGGAAATAGGAATACAGGATAGCTTCTTTTTTTTCTAGGCTGCTAAGTTCTGTGACTGCTTCAGCAACAACCACCCAGTAAGTTTAACAGATTAGTACAGTAGTCTTACAAGTGGATAAGATAGCACATACTTAAATGTGGTTGCTGGATACTTCTATTTGTCCACAGTACACACTGGGCAAGAGGACAAGGATGGTTATGGTTGGTCCAGGTTTTTCATGGTGGGTAAAATAGGAGCGCTGCAGTTGGATATATTGAAGGGCACAAAAATACAGGGCAGTGAGGGAAAGGAAGGGTAGAAATTGAATGCCATCATGGAAGTATCAAATAGAGAAAGCTGTAATACCCAGCACCTGTCTGCTGTATTTATGGTTCTACAGTCTTCTGGTAGTAGTATTCTACAAAGATGACAATTTCAAAATAATTCCTTCAGAAACTTAGCCATGTAGCTAATAGCCATGTAACAAGGCATGGCTCAACAAGACTGTTTCTCCTTTTACAAGAGAAGATTCTAAGAAAGTCTCACATAATGACATAATGAGAATAAAATGCCAATGAGCTCTGCTAGAGCAAAACTCATAATCACTTAAATGTGAAAACTAATATAAACTAATCAGGGCTAAATCCTGAAGCCCTCAATATCCCATCTAATCAGTCAGTAACTAATAAAGAAGAATCAAATATTAAAAAAATGCTTTGTAATCCTAAAACTCAAACCTCAAAGTGCACAATCGGTATTTATATGTGGTTATTAAAGAAACTGGAGTCTTATTCGGGATATATAACTGCAGATACATAACAATTTGATAATTACACTCAGCACGCTTTTGAAAAACAAGTTAAAGCAAGTTGAAACAAGTTAAATGCCAGCATAAACTTTTAAGACATTGTGCTAGAATCAAATAGATATTAATAAACAGTGACAAAAAAAACAGTTTAACTTAATTGAAAGTCCAAGGATCCTTTGTGTCAGACTTACTTGATAAGCAAAACAACAGATGAATATTTGCACAAATCCTACTAAATAATATGCTGGCCAGCTCCAAATATCACTTGCAATTTCAAACATTTGTAATTCTATTCTGCATGGAAAGAAAGGCTCATTGACGTATTTCTCAACATATGTAAAGACTTACAGAGAAATAATTCAGAAATCATGTAGTGATAACAGAATCCTTGTAGCACCATGTTTGGTAAGGAGTGGCCTACCTATATAAAGGAGGCACCCATGACATCCAAGTGAATTCATCCTTTTGCACATCACCATTTAGCTGATATATTCTTAGGTATCATGCATAAAGTAATAATTAAGTTTTAAAACATATAAAATAAAAAATGTGGAAGTTATACCCCGACATGATCCCCTACCTCATCAAATATTAAAAAATGAATAACTGCAGGAATTAGTGTCTACCTGCCACTAAACTATACAAAATGCTTAAAATTTCAGTCAATACTACTAGTCAGACTCTTACAGTGAAGTCATTAGAGCCTTCCCAAAGCCATACCTCAGAGGGCTGTCCCATCTTGAGCATAAATAATTCTATACTCTGAAGCAAGAATATACCCTGCCCTTCCTGTCTGCTCACTGCATTGATCGCCAATAGACCTGCAAACTGCATATAGGCAAAAGTGGGAAAAACATATATTAAACTGAACACTTGGGGAATGACAGAAGGAGAAAATATGATACCGAGTCTGAAGGCACCAAAACAAGTTCTCTAGTTAAAATATACATGCTCAGACATAATCAACAGCAGTTAAGTAAAAGC